>NW_014577778.1:103152-132850 GCF_000485595.1 Priapulus caudatus | reverse complement strand
GTTTGGTTTTCCGCCATAACTTTATGAATGAACGGGCATCGCCTATGCCCTTATCTCCCATTATCATTCCTAGCACGGCTAATGCCCGTCATGATGGAGCCGGCAATGTTTTCTTAATTAAGTTTTTACAACGCAGCTCAGTTACTATATGGTGTAGTAAGAGTACCAAATTTGGGCATGTGACATCAATTATCAGCGCTCCAAGCGGTGACGGAAACCGATAGCCGAAATGCTTAGAGGCGTGTAGGTTGCTGACTGATGTGGATTCGAGGCGCTGTGATGCCTGTGGGAGGGAAGGTTTAGGAGCCAATATCTCAGCCTAGGAGTATTGTATTGACAAGCGGTTGGTCTTGTTTTAGAGAACAAAGAATTCTGCTTAATGCAGTACCATAAAATTATTCTAGACTCGCAGGCAAAGTAGAATAATCATGTCGTGAAATAGCACTATTTTCCCGTTTTTCCGTTGTACACTCTAGGTATTATTAGCTCTTGATACTGTTAGATAATTTTACATATTTTCACTCAAATATGGATTACTCCGAAAGTTTTATGAGTAAGATAACGAAACTTTGCATACATATTCCTTACCTTAGGTCTCAGCTGATATAAAAAAAAAACAGATTTGGGATATGTTGACATGAATTTGAAATTTCAAAGTTTAAACATAAATTTGTAAACCACATTTTTGTGCATTAGAAGAAAAAAATTACATCATTCAAAAATTGTTCTAGAAGAATAAAGTTAGGCTCAAATTAATGTTATCATCACTTAAATAAAGTTAGAATGTTTTTTCTTCAAACTTTTTACTTTGACTGATATCTACAAACCTACACGTACCACTTATACAAAATCTGAGACTCTTTTTGTAGGCCTATAATCCGTCTTCAATTTGATACTATATCCAGCAAAGTGCATAAAAAAATGTGGCATGTATTTTTTCCTGTATTTTTTCAAACAAAAATGGTCAAAATTTAAAAATTTAAATTTAAATTCATAGTCATAGTCATACTAAAGCAACTATATAGCCACATAGATAGACTATCATATCACTAGAGTACTGAGTAGATCTATTCACTATTGTCCCAGAAAAGTCAGCACTCCTATGGCACATGGCACATCTGAAAAACATGCTACATCCATATCTACTTATATATTAACCATAAAATAGTGCTTGATACTGATAGCATACCAATTTTAGCCTCAAGACACCAACAGTATGTACAGACGTACCAGGCTAGCAAGTAGTAATTTAATAATAATGCCTAATGAGAGAATAAAAATAAGTAATTATGTTAGCAGTGCCTGCTCGCTGGTGCTGTGTTTTCCGATGCTCATAAGTAGGTCTATGTCTTTACTGATGATGTTTGTGTAAGTGACACTTTGGCACATTAATTAGGCATGAGAGAAAAAAGGAAAAAACCAATTGATGCGTGCGCCGAATATGTAAAGATGGCTGTGGATCAAGATAGAATGTAAGCAAAGATTATCAACCAATTTAAAGGTATGTTTCCCAGCTATTCGTTTTCATGTTATTGTCACTGAAGAATTGTATTACATATATCATTTCAGTATCTTTAGCTACAAGACAATCCAATTCATGAACACGTCTTTGATGGTTGAAACATCGTTTGTATGCAATTCACAGATAGGGTAGGTGGGGGTAATATGGACCCTCGGGGAATATGGACCCTTACAAATTACCCATGATGCACCGCAGCCTGCCTCAGTTTGACATTTTAGGAAGGAGGCGGCCATGATGGAAAGATGTGGTTGAACAAAAGATCTGTCAACAATACACAAGGTTAGTAGACTGGTCCAATTCAAGTTTTTCACCGTAAATATTTTAATTTACTGAGTTGGGAAATGTACGTTGAACTGCTAATTGGCATTGTATTTGCCAGAGAAATGATACAAATATGTGACTTCATAGGATAGTTGTCCTCAGTAAACCCACATGTAGAAACTGCCACTGTAATAGATCTGAGAGCCAGGCATACTGACAACATGTGATCTTGATGTGGGGAATATAGACCCTTGAGATGTGTGTAATATGGGTATGTGTAATAGGCTATAGGCCTACTTCCCTGGGCTACTTCTTGTTTTTTACCTATATGCCTACACTTGCTGCACAGTTGTGGAGGCTAGTCCTGCCAATTGTTAAACTTTAACTAACCACAGGTAGGCCTAAACTCTATGCTTCAACCATATTGCATCATTTTGTTTTGCTTTCCTCTCAGGGCTTGATTGTGTTAGAACAGTGGCAGTGCTACGTTTTATAGGAATTAATTCAGTCACTCCTTTTTTGCAGATGGTGCGAAACTACAAGAAACAAGACAAGCGGACGCTGTGGTCTGAAGAGACGATGCAACTTGCTGTTGATGCAGTCAGACTTGGTGAACCTCTGAAAACTGTAGCACGAAGATTCCATGTTCCCCGCAATACCTTAAGGCGCCATGCAGCAGGAGATGCTCCAGAAAATCAGTTGGGTCGTAAGACAGTACTTAGTACAGAACAAGAGTCTAAGCTCAAAGAAGCCATACTTGACTTTGAAAATGCACTCTATGGCATAACACGAGCGGACACACAGAACCTTGTCTTCCAGTTCTGTGTGGTGAACAATGTACCTAATCCATTTGCAAATAAAGAACGAGCTGGTCGAGAATGGTTGAAAGGGGTTTCTACAGAGACATCCAGACATAAGTATTAGAAAACCTGAAAACGTTTCAGTTGGACGAGCGTACGGATTTTCGCGACACATGGTAAATGACTTTTTCAATAAGTATTTCAGTCTCATCTATGACAAGGATGAGAATCGTATCATTCCTAACTGCAACATATATAACGTGGATGAATCTGGCTTCACGATCGTACACAGGCCTGACAAGGTACTGGCAAAGAAGGGGAAACACGCCGTTGGGAGTTTGACCAGTGAGGAGAAAGGCAAAACAATCACCTTTCTTCTGGCAGTAAGTGCAGTTGGTCATTACATTCCTCCACTGTTCGTCTTCACCAGAAAGCGCATGAAACCAAAACTACTTGAGTATGCTCCAGATGGATCGATTGGTCGTGCTAATCTTACAGGCTGGATTAATACTGAGATCTTTCAGGATTGGTTTGACCACTTTATAGACACTGTGCAGCCGAAGGCCCGACCGAATCCCACGTTGCTCCTCTTTGACGGTCACAAGTCGCATACGAAAAACCTTAATCTGAGCAATAAGGCCAAGAACAATAATGTGAAGTTGTTATCGTTCCCACCCCATTGCACTCATAAAATGCAACCCCTAGACAGATCCTTCTTCAAAAGTCTGAAGTCAAACTACAATCATGAAATCCACCGTTGGTTGAGAGGTCACCGTGGAATGAGTCTCAGAGCAAAATTCCTGAGATTGTCAACCTAGCATACAAGAAGACAACCACTATGGAAAATGCAGTCAATGGTTTCCGTATTGGTGGTCTGGTGCCACCAAATGAGTAGATATTCACAGATAGACTTCCAAGCAAGTGACGAATTTATCCAACAACAGACCATCCAAGGTGATCTATTGCCTACCATCCCAGGGCCTGCTAATACCGACCCAGTCCCAGGACCTGCTAATACCGACCCGGTCCAAGAACCTGCCGATGCCGACCCAGTCCCAAGACCTGCCGATACCGACACAGTCTCAGGACCTGCCAATACCGACCCAGTCCCAGAACCTGCCGATACCGACCAAGTCTCATGACCTGCCGATACTGACCCAGTCCCAGGACCTGCCGATACCGACCTAGTCCCAGGACCTGCCAATACCGACCCAGTCTCAGGACCTGCCGATACCGACCCAGTCCCAGAACCTGCCGATACCGACCCAGTCCCAGGACATGCCAATACCGACCCAGCCTCAGGACCTGCCGATACCGACCCAGTCCCAGGACCTGCCGATACCGACGCAGTCCCTGGACCTGCCAATACCGACCCAGTCCCAGCTAGACCTGCCAGGAGTACAGACACTGGCCCAGTCCCAGGACCTAGCAGTACGGACACCGTCACAGATGTTACCTCGGACGTTCCATTGGAAGAGATATCTTTTGAAGGTCTACTACGCAGTTTGTCACCAAGTGTCGCACCTAAAAAGAAACGCAAGCGGAAGACAGAAAAGGCTGAAATAATCACTTCGCCTCCATATAAGAAACGTCTCATTGCTGAACAAGAGGCACAAAAAGAAAAGGAAGCAAAGAAACAGGCAAATCGTAAACGTAAGGAAGGTAAAGCAAAAGGAAAATCAAGCACATGTAACAGTAGAAAAAAGAAAACAAAGAAAGATGTAGGTAGATCTTCTAAAGCTTGCAAACGCATGAAGGTGCCTCAGAATTGTTTCATGAATTTCTACTGCTTGTACTGTAATGAACTGTTCGTTGATCCTCCTGATCAAACCTGGATACAATGCGGCGAGTGCAAGCAGTGGGCTCATGAGGCAGAGACTGACTATGAAGGAATAGGCGGTTTCGTTTGTGATGAGTGCCGCTAAGACATGGACATAACAATTCGTTGTAAATCAGGCTCCCTTTCGAATTGTGTTTTTTATTACTAATGTTTAAGTAGTTCATAGTGATAAAAACTTTCTTAAAAAGCTGCAAACTATATTTCCGGGTATAGGCCTATTTTCAGCTGCGGAGTTCTTTATTTGTGTTATTGTTGAGGTTTGCGCTCTGGCGCACGTATTCTAGGCAATAATTAAGAAGAACTAGGTCCCCCCATAGAATGAGTTGTTTTATGCCGTTTTATAGTTATTCGTAGAATTGTTTAACATCATAAGTGGTGGCTTTGTAGACTTTGTAGACTTCGTAGGCTTGTTAGAATATGCGTGTAACGGTGTATATTTGTGTATGCAGTGAGTGTAGAATTCGTCTTATTGCGATGTTTACCTAAAATTTACATAGCGTGAGCCTCGATCAGATATAAGCCGTATTACCAATAGCACAAGTGTGTAATCACTAATCAATTATCATCCTTCGTTAATTATCAGAACATAATAATTATTAGAGTATAGCTGTTTGTTCTACTAGTTGTTCCTGTGTGTTGTACACACAGAAAGTGAGGACGTGAAAATGAACTGAAATAGCTGTTTCGGGTATAAGCCTTTCTACTATACTGTACACACAGAAAGCGGGGACATGACAATGAACTGAAATAGAGCTGTTTTGTACATCAACCTTGCTATGATGCCATACACACAAAAAGTGAGGACATGACAATGAACTGAAATAAAGCTGTTTTGTACATCAACCTTGCTATTATGCCGTACACAGAAAGCGACGACATGAAAAGAACCTGAAATAGAGCTGTTTTGTGTATAAGCCTTTCTGCTATGCTGTACACACAGAAAGTGAGGACATGACAATGAACTGAAACAGACCTTTTTGTACGTCAACTTTTCTATTATGCCATACACAGAAAGTGAGGACATGACAGTGAACTGAAATAGAGCTGTTTTGTACATCAACCTTGCTATTATGCCATACACAGAAAGCGAGGACATGAAAATAAACTGAAATAGAGCTGTTTAGTGCATCAACCTTTCTGTTATTCTGTGCACACAGAAAGTGAGGACAGGAAAACAAACTGAAATTGAGCTGTATAGTGCATCAGCTTTTCTACTATGCTGTACACACAGAAAGTGAGGATAGTATAGACATGACTAAATGTGATATTTAATTGTGCTGCAGCGCCAAGAGCTGACATTGAGCAATGTTCCCAGTTGCCCGAGAAGAATTCAGAGAAACAAAATGACGATAAGGATGAACCCACAGGTCGATTTTCTTTGTTTAGTATGGGTAAACCACACTTTCGCACTTCAGTTTTTTATTACATTACAAGCCTTTGAAAGTATTTCTGGTAAAGCTGATATTATATACCAATTGAATATGGCAAACACGTTGTGTGATGAGCAATTTTTCAGACGTTATGCACCATCATTCAAGCCACATAAAGTTATTTGTATAGTCATAAGACATTGTATCATCAGAAAAAAAACGACAAATGCACAAATGGTTAATTATATTTCCTATTATTACTATATTTGAATGTTTTATTATAAATGTTATTGTTAATATACCTAATGTGTTGTTTATAAATGGTTTTAGTTGATCACCTAGTTCCTGACTCATCGGATGAAGACACAGCAACTGAAGAAGTTTATGGCTCTGGCATCGATCCAAATTATGTACCACCAAGAAGAGAGAAACATTTTCATTTTCATGATTCTGAGTCGGATGAGGAGTTGCTTGCACCAGACAATAACTTATTATTATAACAGTGATAACATTGGCCAAAAAAGGAAAGATTCAGAAAACGTAGTATCAAAAGAAAGGTGCAATAAAAGTGCTAAGCACAAATAATATCGGCAACAGCAGAGTGTGGGACAAAAAACATTACCGTTTATATTGTGGCGTGCCACAATCAAAGCTGCCTCGGCACATGGAGATGAGGCACCCAACGGAAATTGAAGTTGCTGCTCTTCGTAATAAGCATTTAAAACAGCGTCAGGGTACGCTGACAAAACTTGAAATATGGGTAACCATAAACACAATTGCGAAGTACTTCGCAATGGTGTTGGAGAATTAGTGGTGACATACCGACCAAAATCAACTGCAGCTGACCCATCTGATTATCTGCCATGTGAACATTGTTATGGCTATTACTCTAAACATGAGATGTAGAAACATGTAAAACGATGCCAGTTGCTACGAGAAGAACACAAAACACAAACACAGAAGAGCAGTGGCACAATCAAAATTACTGTTGCCAATATTAGAAAGCAGACTGCTGGCCTCAAAGCTGTTACAAGCCAGATGAAACAAGATGCTGTAACACTAGTGATCCAAAATGATGCACTCATAATGGATTATGGTGCGAAACTGTTCTCTAAATTTGGAGCAGACATAGAGGAGCACTCCCATATAACGTCAAAACTGAGAGAAGTTGGCAGGTTGTTGCTGCAGTTAATAGAACAACCACCCATGAGAGAGCTGTGCCTTTCTGATTGTATCAACCCTGAATGCTTCAGAGATCAGTGCAGTTAACAAACTTGCATGCGTTTCGCCTACTGCTCACGAGTATGGCAAGCCCTCACTTGCACTAAAATTAGAAGAAATTCTTAAGAAATGCACCAAAATGGTGAAAAGCAAAGCCATTCAGACTGTAAATGATCAGCTATTAAAAAGGGCTATTAGCTTCTATCAGCTGCTGGAAATGGAGTACACAGATGAAGTGGGAGTGACTGCTAGAAAAACACTGTATGTAAGCGAAATAAGCCACAGATTCTCCCATTCACAGAAGACATAAAGAAACTAACCAACTACCTCAAACAAAAATCTACTGAGTGTAAAGAAAAGCTAAAGAGTTCATATGACAAAGATGCCTGGAACTTGTTGAACAAGGTGACACTTACAGAGATAATACTGTTTAACCGACGAAGAATAGGAGAAGTTTCTAGGGTGACACTTGCAGTTTATGGGAAGCTAGTGCCTGCAGGTAGCCATCCCATAGGCGATATTGAACACACATTATCAGACATTGAGAACGAACAGTGCAAATTATTTTGCCGTATCGAAGTACCTGGTAAGAGAGGAAGGACTGTGCCAATACTGATAACTTCAGATGTTAAAACCAGTCTGGATTGCCTATTAGTCAAACGAACTGCAGTTGAGAGTGCAGCAGGAAAATCCTTACGTATTTGCCTGCAATTACTATGGCTCAAATGGTCACATCCGAGGATCTGACTGTTTAAGACAATTCAGCCAATTTTCTACGTCTGATGCAATGTCTGCCAGTGCAGGTGGTAATGGTAATTCAGCTAGTGCCCCAGCTATGCGCTATAATGCAAATTATGCTAGGCCACAGCCAGCTTGTGTTCTGTGTAGTGAATATCACAGGTTGTGGAATTGCGAGTTGTTTATACGTATGTCACTTAGGCAGCTGATAGATCTGGTTAAGAAGTATAGATTGTGTGAAAACTGTCTTCTACCTTGGCATAGCGCACAATATTGTGGGAAAAGATCAGTGTGTTCTGTCTCAGGTTGTGGAAAGAAACATACTAAGTATATTCATAATGATGATGATCAGGCAGTATCTGTAAACCGAAGCAGAAGTGTGTCAAATGCAAGTATGTCCTCGGACAGAGAAACATATATGCCCATTGTACAGGTATTGGTTAACAATGAAGTCCTAGTCAATGCTCTACTAGATACAGGTTCTAGCAACTCCTTCTGTTCGAGTAGTTTGGCTAATCAGTTGAACTTGACAGGTCGGACAGTGTCATATCATTTAAGTACTTTGTGTAAGTCTGCTCCAACGAAGTCTCAGGTGGTAAATTTATCACTGTCATCCGATAATGGTGAAAGTATAGACATGTCTGGTGTATATGTGATTAATAGAATACCTGTGAAATCTGCCCACTTGGATGTTAACGCATATAAGCATTTGATTGACATTGATATGGCATCTTGTGAAGATGTATATGGGGTTGACTTGTTGATAGGGCAAGATCATACCGAGGCCCTTATTCCACTTGAGGTACGTAAAGGTGGCAGAGGTGAGCCCTTCGCTGTTAGAACGCTTTTTGGTTGGTGTATCAACGGTCAATCTCCAGTCGGTAAGATTGGTCTCACAGTTGTGTCACATTTTGTAAGTGCTTTGTCTGCTCCAATTGTCGATGACATACATGCACTGTGGAAGATCGAGAATGAGGGTATGGACGAGATCGGTTGGTCACGTGAGAATAAATCGGTTATCGATCTTTGGGATAGAGAATGTGTCATGAAAGATGGACATTTTGAACTTCCCATCCCTTGGAAAGATAGAGAGGAGCCATTACCCAATAACTATGCTTTAGCAAATTGGCGTTTGCAGTCTACGGTTAAGAAACTTGAAAAGCAGGGACTTTTCCAAAGTTATGATGCCGAAATCAGTAAGTTAGTTTCTGAGGGTTATGCAGAGGTTGTTCCGCAAGATCAAATACATACCGCTGATCGAGTTTGGTATCTGCCACACCATGCAGTCGTCACTGAGAAGAAACCTGACAAAATGAGAGTGGTGTTTGATTGTGCGGCCAAGTTTAAGGGTAGATCACTCAACGAGAGGTGTAAACAGGGACCTGATCTGGTAAACAAGTTGTTGCATATTTTGTTACGTTTCAGACAGCATAGATATGCAATCCAGGCAGACATTGAAGCGATGTATCATCAAGTAAAAATTCCATCCAAGGACAAGGATGCGCTCCGGTTTTTGTGGTATGGTAATGGGCAAAAGAACGTAGTCAGCTATCGAATGATGTCACATTTATTTGGGGGTGTCTGGTGTTCCAGTTGCTCGGCTTATGCTTTGATACGCACTATAACAGAAAACAGGGGTCGTTTTGCGGACACGTTAGCCTCCGTTGAAAAGTCATTTTACGTGGATGATTTCTTGAAGTCGCTCAGTTCTCGGCATGACGTCATGGTTGTATTAGAACAGGCGCCGTTATTACTGCGTGAAGGGGGTTTTAATCTCACAAAATTTGTTGTAAATGACAGTCAGTTGCTAGTAACAGTACCAGAGTGTCACAGAGCCAAAGAGGTAAAGTGTATTTCTCTAGAAGCTTCTGGAAAAGCACTCGGTGTCAAATGGATTATCATGGTTGACGTATTTGCTTTCGAGGTCAATGTCAAGGTCGAACAGCAGGTTACTCGCAGGAAAATGCTGAGCGTGATAGCCTCCATGGGGTTAGTTGGTCCGCATGTCCTTTTGGGGAAGTTGATATTTCAGGATGAAACTCACCTCAGATATGATTGGGATCAGGACGTTTCTTCTCAGATTTCTGGACAGTGGCACAAATGGATAGTGTCGTTAGATCTCTTGAATCATGTCCAGGTTCCTCGGTGTGTAAAACCGCCAAATTTTGATGACGCGGTCGTTGAACTGCATCATTTTTCAGACGCTAGTCAATCTGCTTACGGGTCGTGCACTTATCTCAGGTGCGTGAACAAGGTTGGATGCGTTCATACACAGTTGATAATGAGCAAGAATAAAGTGTCACCCATTAAACAGTGTGCATTCCACGTCTTGAGTTGCAGGCCGCAGTATTATCAGCTAAAGTAGATGTACTTCTTAGAAAAGAGTTCGAGTTTCCGGTGGATCAATCTTATTTCTGGGTAGATTCAGATTGTCCTGGCATACATTACTAGTTACACGAGACGTTTCCAGGTGTTCGTGGAGAACAGAGTTGGCATCATCCGACAATTGACAGATCCCAAGCAGTGGTTTCATACTGCCGGTCGGAATAATCCTGTTGACATTATCAGTAGAGGTCATATACTTGATCAAGATACGTATACGTCAAGATAAGTTGTGGTTCCAGGGGCCCCGTTTCTTGAGTCAATACAAAAGTGAGTGGGATCTGGGTAATAGCCCTTGTTCAGTGTCAGCAGATGATCTTGAGTTAAAAAAAGAGCCAGTTAGAGTGTGTCATGTGGCAGATGTTGGCCCGGATCATAATTCAGATGGTAAGAATCCTGTAAACTTGATAGCAAATCATTTTTCTGGTTGGTTCAGAATGAAGAGAGCACTTGCATGGTGGATCAGCGGACGTCTGTAAGCATAAAACGGTAAAGTCAGGTTCTTTGGTTGTAGGTCACATTCAGCGGGCAGAGCGTTGTTTAATCAAATCTGCTCAGGAGCATTGTTATCCGCAGGAAATTCAAAGGTTATCCGAAGAGAAGGAAATCAAGAAATCGAGTTCTTTGAGATATTTGTGTCCATACTTCGACGTTAATGGTTTACTTAGGGTGGGTGGACGGTTGAGCCAGTCGAAGTTGACAGTCAGAAACCCAGTTATCGTTCCAGGAAATCATGCTGTGGCTGGAGCTATTGCTACTGAATATCATAATACAGCACATCTGGGTGTTGAGTGGACTCTCGGTCTGATTAGACAAAAGTTCTGGATAGTGCGAGCTCGACCATTGATTAAAAGGATTATTCGGTCCTGTATTACCTGCAGGAAGTTATTTGCTAAACCCAGATGCCAGATCATGGCCGGTCTCCCACGGGAGAGAGTAGATAGTGATAAGCCTCCATTTACCTATGTGGGGATCGATGTATTCGGGCCTTTTCTGGTCAAAGTCAATCGGTCAGAAGTGAAACGTTACAGGTGCATGTTCACGTGTATCGTGTCCCGAGCAGGTCACCTTGAGATGTTATATAGTTTGGAGACAGAGTCGTTCATGAATGGTTTTCGTAGATTTATCTCCAGGAGAGGTCACCCAGACAAAGTATATTCTGATAATGGAACAAATTTTGTAGGAGCCAATGCCGAGCTCAAGAGGGCTCTTAATGGGCTTTCTCGCAATGAAACCGAGGCGTACGCTTTACGAAGAAACATAGACTGGCATTTCAATCCTCCCGCAGCTTCTCATATGGGTGCATGAACGCAAATGGTTGTGCCAGAAGAGTCATAGAAGGATTCTGGTTAGTCAGGACCTGAAATAACTGATATATCCGAAACGTTGTTTGCAGAAGTTGAATCATCATAAAATGAAACCCCACCTTACAAAGTAAAGTGATGTCCCAGGGACCACCACCCCTCTCACACCCAACCACTTGTTATCTACAGTGCCGGGTCAAAGATCCTCCCCAGGAAAGTTTGATAAGTCAACGTTCGCGCGTTGCGCATGTTCAGCATACTTAGCTGACGCAATTTAGGATAAAGTGGTCAGGATGACCTTCCTGAACGCAAAACGCAAAAAAGACTGAAAAGAAAAACAAATATCACTAGGGGTGATCTCGTCTTACCTTAAGAAAACAAACACACCAAAAAATCTGGCCCTTTGCGCATTGTAGTGGAAGCAATCGAAGGTAGAGATGGGAATGTCAGGTCTGTTCGCGTGCGAACGAGATCGACGGAACTGGTGAGCCAATCACAAAGAAGACTGTGGAAACGCATGAGAATAGGTACCTATTTGTCGGGGTTCGGTCGTCGGTAATTTTGTTTTGAGCGAAATAATGGATAGGGGAAGCATGTATTATTAAGTTTTTTGTGTTTGTTTTTGGTTTTTGGTTTGTTGTTGACGTAGTTATGCCATTCTGTGGGGGGAGTGTTGTCTCCAGCGATAAATATTTGCGTTGGTTGCGATGTTTACACTAGGTGCTCCACATTTTGCGCGATCCGCATTTTCTGGTAGCTCCGACTACCGGACGTCCTGCTTATTTAGGTCAACTGATTTCGCGTTCTTCTCGTGGCGGTGTCTATGCGGTGAGGGTGCCTTTTCAGGTGCTCCCGGTTAATCCAGTCCAACCGCTCAGAACGTGAGTTATTTCCTATTATATGAATGCGGATAGTTGTATATCTGGTTTAGGAACAATTTATGTTCGTGATATTTTCAATGTTAAAACTGTGTCAGTCGTATGTTAGTTTTGTCGTTATCTTGCGTTGGCGTTGTGTGAATTTTCTAGGTAAGATACGTACGTATGCCATATTATGATTGTTCGTTGATGTAAATTGTTAATGCATTGTATGTAGCTGATGAGTTTATGTAATCTGAATATAATCTGATGTAGAGTCGTGTATTCGTTGCAGCCCGGGAAATGGGTACCCGTATATGTTGATGTAATTTGATGTGAGGTCCGTGACGTATCTGAGGCAAGGCTTTAGCGTTTTGTAAGTAAATTGGATGGTTCGCGCAAATGTATTTCGTAACGGTTATGTCAGAATAACCCAGGGGAAATAGTAATATATATCATTGAATCCCGGGGTGAATTGTGGCACATATCGGTAAATCCCAGATGAAGCGGTGTATTAGAATATTGCCGTAAACTGCAGAATACCCCAGTTAATGTATGTCGGAATATTGCCGTAGGGCGCAGAATATCCCAGTAATATATATCAGAATACCTAAAGGTTGTATCGGATGAATTATGGGGAATGGAGATTTATTGTGTATGAAAAGTTGTCATTTGTTAACAGTGTAACTGTGATACCTGTGTAATCGTGTTGCTGTGTAATGTATAAATTGATTTCATTATTGTGTTTGTGTGTGAATTTAATGTTTGCAATTTCTATGTGTTACAGTCTACCACGTTACCATGTCTACGTGAGTAGAGCATGGCTACATGCGTAGCGAATAAAATGGCTGGTATGAACTGCAGCCTGAGTCTTCTTCTTCCTCGTCTCTGTGGGCGCACATCACATGCATAATATATGCATGGCTATAGACGGCAGACAAGTGTATTAACGCTCATATCTCGCGAACAAATTAAGTTACAATTCTAGAAATCTAGATACCTATAGACACATGTGATGTCTTAGCTATAATCTTTGTGAATATTGACTTTATTGACGCACGATTAGTCAATATATTAGCAAATATATGCGCGCGGAAGTGAATTACAGATGATTAAATGTTCGAACCACCCGGCTCCGAACCCCCTACCGCGCCCGCCTGTACTGTGTGTGCTGTTGCTGGCTTAGACTGGTACCCGTTCGCCACCTTCACTCCGGCATATATCCTTCGCTACACTGACAACCGGTACGGCCTAATCCATACGGTCAGATTCTGACCGTATGCGCGCATGCGCAAAGCGATTTTTGTCAGCCTCGTTCCTGTTGTAACCACTAATGGCAACAATAACACCTAGAAAGTTACGAATAAGTGAGAGAATTTGCGTTGTTTGCAAGAAATCTGACATTGAGAAAGGATTTGCAAGAGAAATTAGTTCCACTGCTGGTGAAAAAAAAACAATTATCTAAATTATTATGCAGGTACGGCGAGATTTCGATCGCTGAAGGCTTACTTTGTCGAAAATGTGAGCGGCGCCTTCTAAACATTGATAAATCAGTATCAAAATTTAAATTACAGTGTCAATCTGGTATTGATAAACTCAACAGCAAAAGGTGTTTAGCTGTGACACCAACAAAGGGGTCATGAAACCAAGCGTACCAAGTCGGGTGAGAGAGATATATCTCACTGCCCGATGTAGAACTGTATTTCTGTAATACTAGTAGTACTAGTACTACACTTAGTACCCGTGTCAGTGGTACATATACTACGGATAGTCTGACCCCAGTGACAGCACGTACTCCTTTGAGTAATATAACCAATACGCCTGTCAGTGGTAGAGTTACAGACAGGAGTTTATGTGACAGCAGTGGTGAATATTTTAGCTGTCAGGGTTCATGTTTTCAATTCATTTCCCCAAGTCAGACACCAGTCACACCTACATGCAAAGGACCTCTCCTCCCATACCCCACTACCGATGGAGTTTCTCCCTTAACCTCCGATGACCAGACATCGCCAGCTGCATCGTCCAGGCCTGAACTACGCCTAAGGCATTCTACGCCGGTCCAATCACCAGCCACCCATGAAGACCATCCATATACATGTATAGCTGACGCCCAAGCGACCAAAAAGGATGTACGTGTAGAAGTATCAAGACCTGGACTGAAAAAACATTCTCCGCTTGTGATAAAGTTCAGCGAATTCCGCTCAGATCATAAATTGATGGAAGAGTGCTTGTCGCAGGAAGAAGCGATCAAGGTACAATCATGCCTCCAGCTTATGTCGAAGAATGCATTGGCCAGGTGCGTACTGGAGCTACCTGGCCTTGGAAAACTCCTCAGGTCCATGATACTTGCTGATCTCGC
Source organism: Priapulus caudatus (assembly GCF_000485595.1). Taxonomy (NCBI): domain Eukaryota; kingdom Metazoa; phylum Priapulida; class Priapulimorpha; order Priapulimorphida; family Priapulidae; genus Priapulus; species Priapulus caudatus. The sequence continues at coordinate 118,196 of NW_014577778.1, read as the reverse complement.
AGACCAAAGTAAGTTACTAAACAATCGGAAACATGGTCAGCTCAGTGTCTTAATGACAAGGAACTACAAGGACTTGAAAAATTTTGAGTGGGCTCATTTGGTGGAGGAAATGAGTTCCCATTTTCCACTGTTGCTGAGTGTGTTGGTCCTTTTCGTTACTCCCAATGGTTTAGATGATAGGGAAATATTGAACTGGCTATCATCGTGCATCCCAAAGATGGGGTTATTATACTCCATCCTGTGCCAGGCTAGGAACCCGAAGCTGTCCAGAGTTCAGCGCTTCGTGAATGTCCTGCTGCATGACAACATCTGTGACCAGAAGGTCTCTGTCCTACCGTCCTTCCTTTCCTGAACTGATATCAACGCTGCTTTTAGTCTGGATTCAGGAACATGTGTGTACGAACGCCCAACGCATGCTTCTTGAGTGCCAACTAAAGTTGTGCGTGATGTTCAAAATTTTCTTTGTACGCACTTGTGTATACGAATTTCTTCTTGAATCCGGCCCCTGGCATTTATGATAACGATCCATTTGACGAATGTACACTCACCATGACAAAATCATAATTTGAATTGGTGGCTTCTTCTCATGCATTTCAATGACACAGGAATAGCGTATTGTTACCACTTCCGGGTTTTCTCTCCTCTATGCGCGTCATCGACAGATTTTCCACCGCGAGAGGTTGCTACTTTCTGGAAAGGTGTATAGTAATGTCAATGGGGACCACAGTTTCACACCTGGAATGATGAAAGCCTAAACTCTCACGGTCATCTCTAAATTGCTTGGTATATATTGTATGAGTCTGCATGGTTGAGACGTCATCACTGCAGAGATTTTACACGTGCTTACAGCTATTACCACATGTGCAGTCTATTTGGCAACACACACAGTACGCCGATTATTGACGAAATAACTAGTTTGCAACGTGTAAGGGAAAGTATTCCTGACCTCTGAAGGGTGAGAACATTAAGAAACTTCTAATGACCCCGATGGTGATATGCCCAATACTGACTCTTTGAAAAAAGTGCTTGGACGAAAATGAGGGAATGTGTTTGTGGCCTCCATGATCCAGCATATTGCTGTGTTTTCAGACAACTACCCACCTGCTAGAAATTATTTCGATTATTCATTCAAATGCTGGATTATGAAAAATATAGGATTCAACTACCACACACTTGTATATAACAGTCATTACTAGTGGTGATATATTGAATAATGATGTATGTTGAACATAATATTTAAGAATTAACACTTATTGCAGAAGTTTCTTTGTTTTGTTTTATTTTATTTGAATACAATTTTAACTGTGTGATGATGGGAGTTCCAATACCAATCCTTAAGTGTCCCGAAACGGCATTGATTTGTGGTCAGAAATATCCTAAGTCAAACCCTGTACGATTCTGTTGAGAACAATTTGAAATTTATTAAAAAATTTATGAAAATAGTCAGAGACCTCATTCCAGAAGACTTCAAAAAGTATGAAGATGACTTATGGAACTAAATCAGTATTAAAATCTTGTAAATAACTTCATGTCAATGAAAAAAATCTTCCCTGATCAAGAAGGGAGGGCCCTCTTGAGAGACCAAAGGCGGCAATGCAGAAATCCTTTTAGCGATAACCCACACGAAGTGCAGTCTGCTGGGTTGCCCTTCGTGTTTACGTAGCGCCACTGATCGAAGCTTGACCCGTCCTTTATAACAGCAATTCTGTTTGCGAAAAATGTCTGAAATCTGGTAGTATTGTTCGCCAAGTATCTTAATACCGTCATGCTGTAGGTCTAGTAAAATGTTTGGTGAACCTTGTAGTTAAGCTGTTTCGTTATCATGTTTCCAAACTTCACAGCAATCGTTTGGTTCCCCATGGTTAAACAGAGACACTAGAATGTACAAAAGACCAAAGGTGCTATTGCTCTACTGTCACTGTCAAACTAAAATGAAAATGTAGGTCCTTTTCAATCAGTAGGCATACAAGTGGATCCCCGTATGACAGCGAAATATTATTATCCAGCCTCAAGCCTCACAGATCATGTCACGATGGCGTCTATGGAGTTTTCCAGATGCTTCGATTGGATATTTATATTTTGCAGCATCGGGCAGACCAGGACCTAATTGGCAATTTGCAAGAGCAGCTGCAGCAGGGATCTGATTATGTTTCGCCCTGCAAGACGGAAATAGCTAAATTAAAATCTGAAAAACAACAACTCCAAAACGAACTGGCGAGCTTGGAGCCTCATGTTCTGTGCAACACCTAATATGGAAGTCAGCGAGAAAAAGGACAGCACAGGACTGCAAAATTATGGCACATTCAATTAATATTATTGAAGACATTTTAAGAATATTTAATTCACGGAATACTCCATGGAGCAAGGAGATGGCAACACTGTGCACTACTACGGGCACCGCGATGCAGCATAAAATGACAAGGAAAGGGATCGATCCCTGAGGGACTCCCGCGGGAATGAGAGCAGTCGCGAGCGGTCGAGGAAGGATGGCAGCCAGCGGCGCTCGGACAGCCGAGAGCGCCCGCCGCCACGTCACACACCGGTGGTGATAGAGCGCAACAGTGTACTATTATTGCTGACAGAGATCGTATAAGTGTAGTTATTAACTCTGATATTCCATCATGGCCGTGTAGCACAGTCGTGTGTTTGGTGAGCTCCCGCATTTTTTCTACATTCAGCAATTAAAACTGTTAAGGCTCCGGTATACTATGAACAAAACGTGTGACGGAAAGGCTACGGGAACTATCAGTCAATATTTGACGAGGGTTATGAGGTTCACCAGTTGGATGGTCTTGCCCATCAAAGTAGAAGTACTCTTGAGCAATATAGAGAAAGAAGAATCTGTTAAATCTGTGGTGCGTGGTAATGACTGTGCTGCTGCAAAGGTCATTTATAAACTGAGCAAGATGCATTATCGACAAGGCAAAGGGGACCCCAAGGGTTTCAGGCCTTTCTTGAAGGGCGAGGACATTCCAGTTCCTGCAACGATGGTTGTGAGGTATGTGGGAAATAGACTATATGTTTTATTTCCCCTGGCAGGTGTTTTCTTTGGTTTGTGAGAGAAATTACTTGTCTATTTGCACATTTATTGTAACAATAGGACTGGCTTGCGGACTGCCCTCATATCAGATCTGTCAAACAACTCTATAGGAATTCATCTCCAGGCTCTCGGATTACTTGGAAAATTAATAACCGGCCCGTGAATGAGGATAATGTATAGTAACAAACAAAAATTCAAATTTGGAGGTTGTTTCAATATTCCAGCAGGCGATTGTTGCTCTGAAACTATGGGCTGAGGAGCCACTCTCTGCTCTTGAGGCACAAAAGGACATTTTTTATGAAGCTCTTGATGGGGATTATGCCATCCTTAAGTCTTTGCAAACTCCTCCGATGGGTGGAACAAAACGAGAGGAACTGAAGGATGTGACTCAGAAGTTACAGAAAAGATCCATATCAGTGATCGAGTGGCAAATGGATGCCTACCTATATGGTGATTCAAGGCCTAGGCATTTATTGCCTTTGGCACTAAAATTTGACCTTAAAAGTCAATGCGGAAACAAGATTTTTATGGCATAGCATACGTTAACCACCAAACATTGAACCCTCAAAGTTTCACTGCTGTCCTGTTTCAATTACTGTTCCTACCAGTATGCAAACTAACCCATTTGTGAGATATTGTGACATGTATTATTATGGATTGAGACGTGCTGCCATCGGGTGGTCATCTTTGTAACTTTTGCAATGTTCTGTTGTTTTGAGTGTAGAAATAAAGCGTGGCGGCAGTGGTAGACCTGCCTCGAACCTAAATAGAAATTGAGCCTCCGTTGCCTAACATGATGGATTCTTACAAAACCTAACCCATTGTTCATGTCACAAAATGCCCAATAGTTTCTTAATTTTCGATTCACTTTTAATGGTAATTACATAAGACAAAAGGCCCCGAGATCTGACCCTTCCAGCAAGCATTGACAAGCCCACAGATGTCCGATCTAGACAAATGACGTATCAAAATGTTGCATATTTCATGCTCTTTCTGATGAATCTAAAGCCAAGCCATTTGGAAGCATTTCTAAAAAATCTTCCAAGTGTCTAGATGCCATGGCCAGTAAAACAGCATCCATATAGGATGAGCCCAATCAAAGCAGAGCCGATGCAGGCGGAGATACAATATATGCTGGAAAATAACATTATCGAACCCAGTAAAAGTCAGTCGAGTTCACCCTGCATACTCGTCCCTAAAGCAGGGGTCACACTATGCGAATTTCGCTGCGATCAGATCCGCAGCAAAATTCGCATCGAAAATATTCGCATCCGCATCCATTAAAATTGAGCAGACACACTACATACGATTCACTGTTGCCACATAGTGTAACCTTATGGCTCCAACAGTCATGTGATGTAAATATGGCGACGGCCAGAAAGTTAAAAATTGCAGCTGCTGGCGTACTGTATTTATTAATGAAAAGGTGCAAACACCGCAGATTACACTGGGAAAATAGACGTTACTGGACTAAGCATTGGCTATTACCGCACTCAAATCATTCCGTTTACTGTAATTTAGTAAGGCAATTATCTGCGGAAGATGTGAATATGTACATATCTTATGAGAATGTTGCCTGAAAGCTTCAATGAGATCTCAGATATAGTACGCCCTTTCATCCAGAAGCAAGATACAGTCTTCAGGCCATCAGTTTATGCTGAACAGAGACTAGCAATTACCCTAAGATTCTTGGCGACAGATAGGTGTAACTGACTGGTAGATTCAAAGACTAAGAGATCCATTCCAGATCTTTAATTAGAGTGGTTACAGATTCTATATAAAATATATACAGTGCTTTAAGGGATAACGGATCATAAGCTATAGTGGATGAAAAGTTAGCATTTTCATTTTTTAAGCAAAAGTAAATGAGCCTGGTGTTACCTTTTCGAACGCTACCACTGCTGTGAGGCCAGGAACGCCAGGCAAGGGCCCATGAGTTCGGAGGGCCCTATTTGCCATTCGTGAGAAGGTATATCTATAAGACAGGCAGCTCGTGATAACGAGTTATCATTTGGTTATTTGTATAGGGGCAATTCCGTAAAATAGTAAACCTCAAGGTCAAAATTTCAAAATCGTCAAAGCACTGCAAGTAAGGTACCTTATCAATCCTCATAGACTATATTTTCATGGAATTTTGTTGAATTCATTTTGTTATGCGTATTCTAAGAATTATGGGTATTGAAGTCAGAGGCTAATTTTCCCCTCATTTTGAGTTTAAAAATTAACCAAAATATATTTTTGATTTATAGCATGAAGAATTTAAAACTACACAACACTAATATCTTACCAATAAGGTTCACAGGTACACTTTTTAATTATTAATCAAAGAAAACTCCTGGTCTCTTTCTTCTTTTCATGACAGCTTTCCCAAATTCGACCACTTTGGTGATGTACGTCCGACACCGTAAACATACATTTTTTAATATTCACATTACTTCTGAAGCGAGATAAAACATCACTTAAGATGCAATGTACATTTTGTCATAGGCAATGTAAGCATCATCAAAGGTCACTTGTATGGTTTGTCAAAAATGAGATATTGTGGTGTGGGACGTACACTTAGTTAGGTTACAAACAAGTACTTAGTTACGTAGCAAAGTTACACACAGTGTACGTCCGACACCATATTGTCACTCCAGTAACTCCTACAATTTCATTTTAATCAGACATGGCACAGCTAAGTATTAACTTCTCTTCATTATGGAGTATTCTACAAATTTGGAGTATTTTCCCAGCTAAAAATAAGGGCAGACCAGGATTAGACCCTCAAACTGTGAAGAAAGTGACATCTTTCTTCTTGAAAGATAATATTTCTTGGCAAGCTCCCGGCAGAAAAGATCGTGTGATTATTCGAATGAGAAATGAGAAAGGGGAGAAAGTGAAAGTTATTCACCAAGGTACTTGATGATGTCTCTCCGAGAGGCATACACCCTCTTCAGCAAAGAACACGGAGACATTATTTATCAGTCTGAGCAAATGCTGTGAGCTCCGGCCGAAATATGTGAAGCTGTATGATAAAATTCCCCACAACGTCTGTGTATGCACCTATCATGAGCGACTTCTGTTTCTTCATCATGCGACCTTGCGACTTCTGTTGACTGCCCTCCATGAGCACACAGGCTTACCAACTGATGTCTCGTCCTTTACTGAACAAATAGTGTGTGACACTGGGTGTACAGAGTGCATGGCCATGGAGTGTTCTGATTGCAAGGACAAAATCGACCCGTTTGCACCCAATCATGAACATGCAGATGACATCATCAAGTACCACCAATGGCAAAACGATAGTGGGGTAGAAAAAGTAGAAATCCTGGCTACAGTGAAAGAGGTATTTGCTGAGCTCAAATCCCAAGTGAAGGGGTTTTTGATCCATGTGTACATCAAGTGCAAGCAAGCTTCCCACTTTGATAGGCTGAAGATGGCAACATTCTGTAGATGGTGTCAATGTCCTGGTACAAGTGGACTTTTCTGGGAACGCTTCTTTGGTACACCAAAATGAAATCCAGTCGGGGCACTGGTCCCACAAGCAAGCAACAATCTTTACTGCTCATGCATGGATATGCAAAACATATGTCAATAGTAGGAAGTAAACGACCATTAAATATGTATGTTATTGTCGTGTGATGGAACGCTGGTGTTTGAATGATATCCAAGCTCTGCTTTTTAAATTTCAGGCCGATCAGCAATTGAAGAACAAGGTTAGCAAATGCCAGAAGAGCTAGTTGGTGTTGACAGTGGTAAGTTTATAACAAAACAGTCTGTCTTCATACATGTACAAGTCAATGCAAATACATAAATACATTCAAAACATGTGCCATTATTGGGAAGAAAACGACCATTCAATATTTATAAATTAATAGTAATACTCACGATATGGAATAGTCTGGCATTGGAATGGTATCGAATGCTATCATTGCTTTGAATTTGCAGTAAAGGTTAATTTAGGGTTAATTCATGTATATATGCATACCTGCGCATGCATGCGAGAATGCATATGTGGTGGTGGTACTGGTTGCCACGGGCCCTGTGCTTGCAGGGATTGAGCTTGCCCGTTGGGGGGGACTAAATGTTCTGTGTTTGTAATCGGTTCTATGTTTGTAATGTCTTTCTGTGTGTTTCGTGTGTGTTTTGTAGCGTATTGCAGCAATTACTCACTCACCGCCGGATCCTATGGGGGCTGCCATTAGTCGCGATTGTAACACCCTCTAGTGGCGGGAAGCGGCGCTAGTGTAGAAAACAGCTGGGCAGCGGGAGCCGTGTGCAAACAGCGTGTGTTAGCGGTTTTGTTGTGGAAGCGGTGCGAGCGAGCGTATATCGAGCGGAGAGTTCAGAAGTGCAAGTTAGGACTTTTAGAGGAGTTGGGGAGTCGAGCGCGCAGCGTGCGAGCGGCTGTTCGGCGAGTGCCGAGTGCATCCGACGGTCCGAGCGAGAGAGAGACCGAGCGAGGACCAGAGACTAGAGAGTGAGTACAGCGAGCTGTTTCGGCACACCGTCTGGGCTTAGTTCACGGTTACATTAATAGCGATAACAGTAAGAGTAATAATGGCAATAGCAGTATTAATAGTGACTTAATAGACGTCAACAGACGTATTCAATATCCCCCTCGAGTAGCAGCCTTAGACGCATCGGGCGTGAGTGCGCCCCTTGTGTGAGTGGCCGTACGAGTGTACCGTCGGCCGGCTGCCTAGCCCCCCCCCCCTAGACGTTAAAGTAATATCTCACGAGTAGCCCCGCGTCATAAGGTGCGCCGTGTTGTATTGTGTCACTGTCTGTCCCGTGCCGTCCGTTGTCTGGCATTGTTGACTAAAGCGTCAGTCACACTGGGGCCGGACTGTTCACGGATTACCGCGGATGGGGCAGGATCTCCCCGGACCGTAAAATTTATAATGCGTGGCGATCCGGGTGAAAAAATTACGAGACGGTCGAAAAAAAGCATCATCAGGCCGGATCGAGCCGGACCAGCACTGTAGCACTACGGATGAACACGGAACGACTACGGATGACCCCGGACCAGCACGGCAGCGCCACGGACCATCCTGGATTGAGCCCAGATGAGGCCAGACCCAGCACGGAGTCACTACGGCCCGCCCCGGACCGCCCCGGACTGCCTCGAACCGCTACGGACCTCCCCTGGATGACCTACGGACTGCCCCAGACAGAAGCATTTTGGCTATAAATACAGGGGCATTTAGGGAATCTAGTATTTGACTTTGATTATTATTTTGCAGATATGCCTCCACGAAAGAAGAAACCTGTCTTGAAAGTTATTACTGTTGCCCAAAAAAAAGTGATTGAACCAGAGCCTGAATCAGAAGATTGCATCCATACTCCGGAGTTTCAGAAAATGAGGATGAGCCTCCAGCAACCACCGGCGTACCCTCAGGCGAGACAGACTCCCTGCCAGCCCCCTGGTCCAAGCGGCCCAAGAAGAAGGCCTTGGTGCTAGCCGATGAGCAGGTGGATCTCGCAGAATGAATCAGGAGCCACCCTGAAATATACACCAAGGGTCTGAAGTTGTACAAGGACTCGGGGAAGAAGCAGAAGCTGTGGGATGACAAGGCGGGGGAGATGGGCGTGGAGTCGGACTTGCTGCGCATCTGGTACGAGAGCGTTCGTACTTTCGTGGGAAGCTGACGGCAACCAAGTCTGGGTCGGCGGAGGGGGCCTTGTACCGGCCGGGGGCGGGGGGCGGGCCCAGGGGGCGGGGGGGGGGGCGGGGGGGGGGGGTGAAGGAGGAAAACAGAGCGGGATCATTTCTCCTCTCCAACTTCGGTTTCCTCAAAGAACACATCGCTCGGATGCGAGGCGAACAGGAATGAGTGTGAGTATTAATTTAAATTCCTTTGTATATAATTACTATGTTTTGAAAATAATATATGTATGTATGTATGTATATAGGTATGTATGTATGTATGTATGTATGTATGTATGTATGTACTATTGTTATCTTGTACTTACCTTTCTTTCCAACAATATACTTAATTTGTGTTCTCTCTTTTTTGTCTCCTCACAGTTGCAGTCCCAAATCCAGTCGTCCGTCGCCACCGCCAGCTCCCAGCACGATAGCGGTTCAGAGTTGGAGTACTCGATGCACTTCAACATGCCAGCCAGCCCAGATCCGGAAACCATACCAGTGATGACGAAAGAGGGAAAGGAGAAGGGGAAATCTACAAGAAAGACTACACCGACTTCAACCATCACCCAACCTCTCAGCATCAGCGATGATGACGAGGGGGCCAACATACTTAAAAAGCTGTAAAAGCAGGTCGAATCTGGCAAGATCCAGGAAAGAATAGCAACTATGCTGGATGCCGACCAGCAGACTGCTATGGCGCAATTCGGGAGCTTCCTGGGCAGATTGGGGATGCAGATTGATGAACGTTTGCTCAACGGGTTCTACCGCGACGCTCTGGACCTGACGATTAACGCGATAGAGAGGTCGCGCTCGATGCCTCCACGCCAGCTTCCTCCTCCTCATCTTCCTCCTCCGACTCCACGGCAGCACTTCCAGCAACCCCAGCAACCCCCGCAGCAGCCACAGACCTTCACGGCTCTGTTGGGTCCACTTCATCCGGCCCCTGTTGTTGCACAACAGGGGCTGCCTGTAGTTCCCTCGTCATCAACCTCGGCATGGGACACCTACCTTCCGTCTGCAGGGTCCAACACAGCTCAGCTCGTCGTGCCTCATACACCTCAGAGCACGCCGAACAACTCTCCCACAACCTCTGATGATCCCGGTAAACCCTTCTGTGCGTGGTCGATCTCCAGTGGTGAAGGTGGTGGATTTTCAATGTGAACATTGCACATTGTGCATATTTGGACTGCTATATTATTTTGAACTGCGATTTATTGTTGTGTTTGATAACCATGTTGTGATATTTCAGTTGATAAAACGTTGTGTTAAATAAAAATGTTTAATAAAAATACCGGCTCGGGAAACTGAAATAAAACTCCCGTCTTTATTTTATAATAAATGTACAATAAAGAGGTTGAAAAACCGAAAGCCAGCACATGGCTTAAACGTTTTAGAAAACCAATAGCCAACACTTTGGTCAAACAGTAATAATCTTGTTACAGTTGGCCGAACAACTATAAAAGAAACAGTCGCTTGGCCAACAGTAACTCTTGTTATTACCATTGGCTCACAGACTTGCAATAAAGCTGATGTTGTTTTATTACAACAACAGTCTGCTGCCCAACAGTAACTCTTACAAGAGGCACTGTGTCGATGATATGCCAACGTTAATATGCCAAAATACAAAGGGCACTGTGTCGATGATATGACGACGTTAAAATGCCGACGTTATGACGGTAATTGAATTACAAAGAGCGCTGTGTCGAGATGCTATGACAGTAATTGAATTATGACAAATGTCGATGCTATGACAGAGATTGAATCACAAAGGGCGCTGTCAGTGTCGATGATATGACGACGTTAATATGCCGACGTTATGACGGTAATTGAATTACAAAGAGCGCTGTGTCGAGATGCTATGACAGTAATTGAATTACGACAAATGTCGATGCTATGACAGTGATTGAATTACAAAGGGCACTGTGTCGACGATATGACGACGTTAATATGTCGACGTTATGACGGTAATTGAATTACAAAGAGCGCTGTGTCGAGATGCTATGACAGTAATTGAATTGCGACAAATGTCTGTCTTTGTAAACAACGCATGCGTGGGTATATACGGCGCCTGCGTGGCGCATGCGTAGTTCGCGGTCGTGCCTGACTATATAAGCCGAGAGGCAGGGAAAAGTCGGGGCATTGCTCCTCAACCAGGCACAGATACACAACACCTTGGCAAGGTCCGCTCCTAGTCGTAAATGAGAGAGGGACGCTTCGCTGGGTACAAGCCCGAGAGTGATCCGCCGAGTGTTGTAACCGTCGACGATCTTAAGCCTTACGTAGGAGATAGTGTGCCGAAGCCATGTCCGCTAGGCTAAGGCCAGCCGTCATACCTCCGGTAGAACACATCTTCAAGAGACGAGGGCCGCTGAGAAAATCGACGTGGCAACCAGCCTATATCGTCAGAGTTACGTGCGGCTGAGGATCGTGAGTGAGACTTGCGACGTAGATGAGGACGAGGGGATCCCTGACAATGCATCATGCCGTAGTCTGGCCCGTATACGCCTTTCCGGCAGGCCCACGGAGGACCGATAGGCTACGAGAGGTGTGATCTTGGCAAGCCCTGTGCTGACCGCCGCTCCAACGAGCCGCCGTCGAGCCTCCTCTAGTGTCATCTACTCTGCCACAGAAGCCACCGGAAGCTGAGAGAAAGATCGCCCCGGGTGAGTCTTGCTCCTCTCAGGCTACGCTTGGGTAGTCAGGCCAGATCAAAGGTTACCTGCCACGGTCCGCTGTAATTCCGTGCAGCCTGTAACTCACCAGTATGTGACGTCAGCATATGTTTAGTAAGTATTGCAAGACAATACCCTAACACTTACGTAATATACTGCCAGGCTGCGGGAAGATGTGTGATATTAGTTGGTTTACATTTCTTAGACAAGTCGTGCAGATAGTCTGATACGCTTCCTCCTGACGTCACGAGTGGCATTATAGGTGTCAGATCCGGGTAGAGAGTCACGCCTCTATTCGGCAGCGATGTTAGCCAGGTCGCTGGGTTGTCGAAAGGGGTGGGGCAATGCCCGTCCGTGCCCTGCCGACGATGTGGAGGAAGGCATCTTCTACAAACCACCCACCTCTGCACGATATCGAGTTTGGCTCTAAGAGATATAGCAACCACTAGTACAACATACGTAAGGTATGCATATGCGTTGTACAGTGTACGACTGTGTGGATGATAAAAGGGTGCATGGTTGAGCATGTCTCCCTGCATATTGTAGAAGAACACAAAGAGGAGGTCATTTCGTGTCCTACGATGCCAGAAGAATGGCATGCCATTGCCGAAGATTTCCTGAAAAAATGGAATGTGCCCCATGCCTGCGGTGCCATCGACGGAAAACATGTGGCCATCAGATGCCCACGGAACTCTGGCTTATTGTATCATATCTATAAGGGCTTCTTTTCCGTGGTGCTTATGGCTTTGGTGGATGCCGACTACAAGTTTGTGTGGATAGACGTGGGTGGATACGGGTCACAGTCAGACGCTCAAATCTACAACGAATCGGAATTGAAAGACTGTCTAGAATTTTAAATTCTTTCTTCGTCATGTCTATGTGGCCTTCATCTTCTTGTTGTAGAAGACAGTGTTTCTGTCAGCCAATCCACCATGCTCTGCTCCTCTTCCTCTGTCAGGAAACTGTAGAACTTATTCTTCCTACCCTTTCTGACTACACTGGTCTTGCTGGTGACACTCGCAGCGTCGGTGTCTACGTCACTCTCATGGGCCTGCGTGGCTGGAGGCAGGGATTCTTGAGGCTGCTCAGGCTCTGATTCCATGGCAACACTTGATGGAGATAACGGACTCCTGCACCTCTTTGGTTTCTTTGCTCGGCCTTTCCCCCTTCCACGGCCTCTCCCCTTGTCTTTTGGCGGCATAGTTGTGTCCGTAGAAAATAATCTTGATGTTAATCTTGATTTTAAGTTGATAATGTTGATCTTAATTATCTTGATGTTAATCTTGACAGCACGGCAGAATGAATGACAATGTATAGAACGCGGCGCGGTATTTATTGATCGTTGCCAGCGCAGTCAGCGCCTGACTAGAGCGTGATTTGCGCACAGTTGAGGTGCGGTGAGCATTGCCTAGGCGCAGTGCAAGCGTCGTTCGAACGCAATGCGATCTGATTGGTCGCAATAATGACGCAGTGAGCGCACTGCAAGCGTGATGCGGGCATGGTGTTGAGCGTGGTGAAAGCTTGTTGAGCGCAATGAGATCGGTGTAAAGACGCACTTAGATCGTAGTATCGACGTAATTAGATCGTAGTATCGGCGCTGGGCCCGGCTGGGGCCCAATTGGCCACGCTCGGGCAAATTTTTGGAGCGTGGGCCGATCGTGATGAGCGTAGCTCTGGTGTGAATGGGCCCTTATACTCACCCACAGTCGTTCAAGCTGACGGTTGGTGGTAGAGTGAGAAAGTGGTAGAGAAACATGGTGTAACATCATCACGATAGCGCCCTCTAGCAGACTGTTAAGGATGAAATTCTAACAGTGATGCAGGTAGTTACTATGGTCAATGTCGGCGAACAGCAGCCGCACTCGGAAAGTGAAGAGCAAAAGCTTCACGGTTCTGACCGCCCTCTACTAGAGTCGAACTCGCGACCTCTAGTGCAGTGTTTTTCAACCACTGTGCCGCGGCACACTAGTGTGCCGTGAGATATTGTCTAGTGTACCGTGGGAAAAAATTGGGAAAAAAATTGAAAAAAAAATTATTATTATCCGCAAATAATGTACCGTGCTGTGTAGTCTAGACTCTAGTGATCGGCAGAGTAACCATGTAATACTCTTCCATATCAGTAGGTGGCCGCAGGTAGCTAATTACTTTGAGACAAGAGAATTAGTGATGCATGGATGTGACAGGTGGCGGTGACAGTGGCATTGTGGCTAGCGAGACTATACAGTGACAGTGATGGAGAAGTTTTTGAAAAGGAAAGATGCTAACTCTGAACTAGACCCTGGACAAAATACGGACCCAGGTGAAGGCCCAAGTATGAGTGGAGGTCAAAAGAAAGCAAAGACAGTTAGCGCAAGGCAATACAGCAAAAGCTATCTTTCATTTGGATTTACTTTCACCGGAGATGCAATGAAACGGACTCTGTTGTGCTTGGTGTGTGGTGAAAACCTATCCAACAGTGCTATGGTCCCAAGTAAGCTTAAACGCCATCTCCAAACAAAACACCCGTCGCTTCAAAACCAGATGAGACGGGATACTAGAGAAGCGTTGCCGAAAGGAGGTGTTGACCCGAAGTGCTGAGCGCAGATCTTGCGCGCAGTTCCGCGGCAAGGCGCACGCGACCGCGGGAACGTCCTACGACAGTATGCAGCGCTGGCAGCTATGGATCCATGCGCCGAATGCTTAGGCCGGCGCACGCATCCATAGCTGCCAGCGAACAGTCCACAATTTTAGTGGGGGACACAGAGGGCAGACATTTGGGACGTGAACAGTGTTTAAAAATTAATGTCTCTGTTCGTAACCGAGCTGTGTCACGCGAAATCACAGAAAGACTGACGAAATTTTCGCGTTCGCGAACCTTGCCTAGTAATGGAAATGGCTGCAAGGACAAAGGCTATATAGACTGGGACTCGCTCCCACCTCGATTACCCATCGAGTGACTAAGCTAAGCCGAGAGCTGGCATTGACCGTGAGACTCACGCATTTTGACCAAATCTCACGCTCTCACGCTGATCTTACAATATCTCACGCACAGCAAAAAAAAATTCCCGCGCAATCAAAGCCCGAGTAATTTGATTGGACCGTCGTGCCTGAGACGAGAAACAAGCAAACCTATATCGATCCGACTCTTGCCATGTTGTTAGACTGCCCCGTGAAAGATCTCAGGGTAACAGATATCCAGTACAATAAAGGGGAGAACCAGCTGTATATCTGGTATGTATAGTCATGTAACGTAATGATTAATAGTAGTAGTAATAGAAGTAGTAGTAATAGTATTAATAATAATAATAATAATAATAATAATAATGTATTTATTCTTTTAATAAATTAGTATTCATCTAGCTGTGTGCTGTGTGCAGAAATAGGAAAATGGTTGATAAATATATTGTTCACTTTTATTAATTGCAGATGACAAACTCCACATCGGATTCACTACAAGGACAACCATCAACCGTTTGCTTGAGGCTGGGGACATCACATCCGTGCAGGTTAAGATGTTCTTCTTGGCTGTGAGGGCGTTTTATGGAGATGATGTCAAGTATGCCCTTTCCAGGCTGCCCATAGATGAGCCTGTCATCAAGCATGCCGCTTTTGCTGATTGGGAACAGCGGATGCAAGCATCCATTTGCTGATGTTCTGTACTTCATTGACAGGTATATACTAACCCAAACAATGTCACAAAAATTATCACGCCACAATG
>NW_014577778.1:97284-103110 GCF_000485595.1 Priapulus caudatus | reverse complement strand
TAACATGTACTTGTAGTAATAGAAAGTTATCGTGACGGTGTGGTACAATTCGATGCTTGCATTGGGGACCGTGTTAGATATCATATATATAGGTGCTGTAGAATTACGAGGCTGTCCGATCGGAGCACTCCGGAATTTCACGTGAATTCTTACGGAACTAACTGTAAACTGGATTTATTACGAATAGCGAAGACATTGTTGTATTGTTCCTATATATCGATCCTCTAAACTCAGCCAGTCAACGCTACGCATGAGCGCTATATATTGTACAAGTGAACAAAAACTCCGTTATTACAGCAAAGAAAGCGCGCCTAGTAGCGAACAAAGAATTGGGAGCACTTCTAGCCAGTCTCTACCTAACTGGGTAGTGGCGATCCCTCGTGCAATGGGCAGATGCTCAATTCAGCGATAACACGGCTTCACTCATACCTAGAAAGGACCCGAGCATGCGGTTGGAAGAGGGCAGCGAAATCGAAAAAGTGCGCCGCTAGGGCGGCGTTTGAGCGCTTCGCGCGGATATCCGGCTGCAGATTGTCAAGAATGTGGACTATTTTGTTCGCCTGTGTGATCACACGGAGAAACAGGAAAATTTCATGAGAGAAACCACAAAGGTGAATGAGAGAGCCCTTAAAGCTAGCTATCACGTTGCTGAACTTGTAGCTAAGACAAAAAAGTCTCACACTGTGGCAGAGACATAAATACTTCCTGCCTGCAAAGCCATTGTAAATGAGATGCTCGGACCTGAAGCAGCTAAAGAAATAGCCAAATTGCCTCTCTCAGATAACACAATTTCCAGACGTATTAATGACATGTCTGCAGACATCGAAAGTGTGGTTTTGGAAAAGTTCCGTATCAGTGAGAAATTTGCATTGCAGCTGATGTAGTCCACTAATATTAGTGGGCATGCTCAACTCTTGCCAATGTGCTTTGTCGATGGAGGACGCAATCAGAGAAACTTTCTTTTTGCAAGGCATTACCAGAAACAACAGGAGGCGGAAAATTTTTCGGCCACATCAGAATATCTTGACGAAGGAGGACTTAAGTGGGAAAACTGCACAAGTGTCTGCACTGATGGAGCTGTAGCCATGGTCGGGCGCACAAAAGGCTTTGTAAGCAGAGTGAAGGAAAGAAATCCAGATGTGATTACTACGCACTGTTTTTTACACTGTGAGGCCCTCGTAGCCAAGACTTTACCAGCAGACATAGTTCCTGTGTTGGATGATGTTGTGCGCATGGTAAACTTTGTAAAGTCACAACCCCTGAAAAGTTGCATATTTGCATCTTTGTGTGAGGAAATGGGAGCGAAGCATAAAGCCTTGCTGTATCATACGGAGGTCCGGTAGTTGTCGCGCGGCAAGGTCTTGGCCCATGTGTATGAGCTGCGGGAGGAACTTAAAGTGTTTCTGACAAATGAGAGGTCCGATTACGCAAAGCTGCTTGTAAGTGATGAGTGGTGTGCAAGGCTGGCATACCTGGCAGATATTTTTCATCATCTGAATGAACTGAACACACGAATTGCAAGGCCGAAATGAAAACCTGCTTACAAGTACAGATAAAATAAATGGATTCCGTTCAAAGGTGCAACTCTGGCATGAACATGTGGAAAGTGGCAATCTTGAAATGTTCACACTCACCAAGCAATGGCAAGATGTTAACACTGCAGCATTGTGTGAGATAATAGTTAAACATTTAAAAACTCTTAAGGAGAAGATGTCATTTTATTTTTCTTCAGCCTCCACTGAATGCCTTGACTGGGTTAGGGACCCATATAGCTCAGCATCAGTTGGTGGAAAGGACATGACTTTACAGGAGCATGAGGAACTAACTGAATTGAGACAAAACCGTAGTTTAAAGCTAAGCTTTGCTGATCTACCTTTGGACAGTTTTTGGTTGGCTACTGCCAAGGAGTTCCCCATTCTGGCAAACAAAGCTATTTTGACATTGCTCCCATTTTCCACGACATATCTGTGTGAGGTGAGCTTTTCAAGCCTGACTGCTATAAAAACTAAAAACAGAGAGACTGAGAGCTGTTGAGGAAGAGCTTCGTGTGTGTCTTTCTTCGATTCCTGCCAGAATATCAACTCAGGTGTTCATCCAAACAGGCCCAGGTTTCACACTGAGTGAATAGAAATATTATATTTTATTATAAAATACTTTTTCTTTGTGTTTATTTGATTCCTATTCAAGACACTTTAATGAGAACGACTTTATATTGTGAATATAGGCCAGAGAGTTTCATTTTTTAACATTTTCTGTTGGTGGTGTGCCTCGTGATTTTTTCAATGGAAAAATGTGCCTTGGCTCAAAAAAGGTTGAAAAACACTGCTCTAGTAGACAGCAGGGGTTTCCGTAGGAGTTCGTGTTTGAGCACGTAAGTCCTTTCACCTCGGAAACGGTGCAGAAACCTATCAGTGAAGCGAGCTTTTCTACTTGTGCGAGCGTCACTGACGCACGATAGAATTAAAAAGAGGATGTAGCAAAAAGTAGCCCTGGGATTCGAACCTCGGATTCTCAGTTGCGAAATTTGCACGCTATGAGTGTAGCTATCACGCATAGTTGAAGTATGTACATCTGTGACAGGTAATGCACCTGTACTAGTGACGCAAGATGACCTCACCCTAGTCAAAACAAAATGCACTTTTAGAGTAAAATGCATTTTGTACTTTCTTCCAAGAAAATGTACTTTCCAAAATGCATTTATAAAAAGTGCATTTTTATAAATGTATTTTCCATCAAAAAGTGCATTTTTTAAATGCTTATGTTAATCATGTTAATTATGTTCATTATGTTATCTTCAAATTTTCAATAAATACATTATAAATAAATAGCTATGCATACGTCATATTAGACTGGTTCCCGGCCCCATTGGTTCTGCCGGCCCATAGGGGGCCGGACGCAACAATAAACTGGTCAGAATTCCGACCAGTTTTGTGTGACGTCAGGGCCGGAACAGAGCCTCGATGTGATATTCAAACAGCGAGCTGGACAGTTAATGGTGGCAAGTACACAGCGTAAATTTCGTGATAAAATCTGTGTTGTATGCAAAAGATCTGATTTATCCGCAAACGACACAAGAAAAGTTCATTCCGCAGCAGGTCTAAAGAAGCAACTGTCAGCGTTACTGCTTAAATACGGCGATTTATGGGTCGTAGAAGGTACCCTATGTAAGATCTGCGGAAGGCGGTTATTGGGGATAGACAAATCGGTTATCGATTTCAAGGCATTGTGTCAGGAAAATGTAGATGCCTTACAGTTGAACATTAAGCGGTGCATTTCGTCGACAGTGACCCCAACTAGATCTGGTGTAAACAAACGTTCTAAAAGCAAAGCAGCTTTGTTCAAGTCACCCATCTTGCCAAGTCATGCTGACAAATCGGTTATCGATTTCAAGGCATTGTGTCAGGAAAATGTAGATGCCTTACAGTTGAACATTAAGCGGTGCATTTCGTCGACAGTGACCCCAACTAGATCTGGTGTAAACAAACGTTCTAAAAGCAAAGCAGCTTTGTTCAAGTCGCCCATCTTGCCAAGTCATGCTGACACTAGTGACAGTAGCCATAGTGAGTATAGCGTGAGTGATGTCTCCAGCAGTAACACTAACAATAGTAGTACATGTACTACAAGTGGTGTGGTAAGAAGCTTGGTAAGAAGCTTGGTAAGAACTCCACTGACACCAATCAGAACACCACTTGGACCTAATAATCAGTCTTTCACTAGTTTCAGTTGTGCTTCTACAGGTTTTGGAGATGTGAGCCCCATCAATTGTTCACGTCAGACAGCTATTACTCCTAATTCAGGCATTTATAGCATTTTCCCTCGTCTTCTAGCGAGAATATCTTCATCTCCACCCAGTGATACACAGATTGAAGATGGATTTAACATTGTGTGTTCCACACCGAGGCCTACCAGTTCAGTTGGTGAAGTACGTATACATACAGACCATGGATATGCACAGACCGTAGAAACTCGTAAAATTCACAAAAAGCCACATCATGGGTTGAAAACAGCAAAAGATGTGCCGCCTGCGGTCACAAAACTCAAATGTTTGCAGAAATCGTTGACAGTGGTTGAGGAGTGCATAACGCGTGATGAAGTGTCTGACATTATGTCTGTTTTGCCACTGATGTCGCGCAATGCACTTGTCAAATGCCTTCTAGCCCAGCCAAAACTCAAGTGTCCTGATTAATGTGTTGCTGACAGATTTGTCCCGAGAAACTGAGTTGTTGAAGAATAGAAAGCGCGGTGACATCAGCTATCTCATGTCCAAAGACTATTGCGATTTGAAGACTTTTAACTGGTTGGACTTGGTGGCGGAGGCCCACACCGAATTTCCATTGTTGGTGAGTGTGTTCCTGTCATTCGTTTTTCCGAGTGGACCAGTGGACAACAAACGCCTGACTTCAGTGATCCCAAGACTTGGTATTGTTTATGCCATTCTGTGCCAGACAAGGAATCCGCGGCTGTCTCGAGTCCAGCAGGTGGTGAACATGCTGCTATACGACACTATTTGTGATCAGCACGAACTAACTTGTGTTCCACTAGCATGAACGAGCTTGGGAGTGGCGTAGTGGGCCGGGTACCAGCCTAACGTCATATATGTGTTCATCGTACAGCAACCGCGCAACGTATTATGGGTAAATGGACGCCAGCGAAAAATGAAAGGTGAGCAGTAATTATTGTTATCATTACAAATCTAGCTAATCCATCGAATATACACAGTATCAGTGTTTAAAAAACATACAAGAAGGCAAGTCAATATGTCTACTATTGTTGTTGTGTAGTATTTGTCGTGAAACGTGAGTAAACACAACAATATCGCATATTCTCCTGTTACCTACCTATATCGCATATGTCACATGATGTATTTAGCGACATTTGCTCTCAGCGACCACATAATGACTGCATTCACAGATCACATCTACGACACCACTTGCTACTGTATGTATAGACCAATAAATTGTGCCCTAAACATTTTTATATTCTGGTGTTATTTTAGGGCCCAATAGCCTTCCATAGGTCGCGCGTCATAGCAGACGCTCCACGCCACAAGAAACATGGCAGAGTGTGCGAATTGTTGTTCGCAGTTTGTGGCAAAAAAAAAGGGCTATGACCGGGTAGGAGTGTTTTCTGCCTTACCCAAAACTAAATATACACCGGCAGATATCATCCAGTCTGCACAGGCATTAACGCCAGGCCGTTTCCTTTGCGGAAAATGTGCTAGGCTGTTGCAGACTGAGGCACATTTGAGAGATCGAGCGTCTGCCGCGAGAAATAATTTCAAGCAGGCAACATCTTCAGCCGGATACATACACCTCAAGAGGAAGGCGGCTACCCCTCCTCGAACGCCTAAGCACTTCAGGGTGTCATTGACACCAAAGCCCAAGGTATTAAAAGACAAAGGAAAATAACAAAACAAACACAACATGCTGAATATTTTTAATATATATATATATATATATATATATATATATATATACATATAATAATATACATATTATATATATTTTTCATATTTGTTTATGTATATATAATAAAAATAAACAAGAAATGGAAAAGATACAATAAAATAATAAAAACAACAACAAAATAATAAATATTTTGAATAGCACATCCTAGAACAGTTTTCCTACACGCCTTATATAATTATATATTTATTATATATATATATATAAATATATATAATAAGTATATATTTATATAATATGATATATATATATATATATATATATATAATATAATTAATAATAATTATTGTTTATTTTTTTCATATACATATTTATATATATAAAAAATATATAATTATATAATAAAAATAGTTAATAAATG
>NW_014577778.1:76168-95937 GCF_000485595.1 Priapulus caudatus | reverse complement strand
ACAACACCTGTGATTCTGTCATGCAAAATGCACGACAACCTTTTTACCTATTTACGGCCGTGTTACATAAAAAATCAAAGAAATACCTAAAGCAGTCGCTTTATTAATATCTTACCTATACAAAATACTTGTCATGGCAGTATTCTCCTCTTTAATCCCGTTTATTTTATTAAAACATTACGACATAAAAACCACGCAAACTTCGCTACACACAAAACTGCCAATCTTGCATTGAACCGCACCGGACAACGTCACAGCGATGCTTTCATTGGCCAGTGAGAAATGTCGTATCTTCCAGGAGAGCTTCTGGTATGCGATTTTCATGAACATGCGATGATCATTGATAAATCATGAGTTCGCATTGCTCAATTTGTGGTGTAAATTTTATTAAATGCTCGCGATATCAAAAAGTAGGCCTAAACGCTCAACTACAGCGCAGGAGAGAGACTGTCAAGACAGCATTGTCGCTGGTAAATGTTTTTGTTTCGGGCAATGAGCCCAATGTTTTTATTTGCTCCACGTGCGCAAATTATTTAAAGAAAATAAGCAATGCCAACGAGAGCATTGAGAACGCTCTATATACCATCAAGGCGTCAAGAAAGAGTGGGTGCTACATTGCAGGTACACGACCACTGAATTAGTTCCTCTAATTTTTACAATGTAACTATGTATGTGGAATAAACATGGAACCGTGACTATTATAATAATATATTAACGTTTAAAAAAATATGTATACAGTTCATGTGGAAAACTTAAACAATGTCTAACATATATGAAACTATATTTTATAATTTAATATATTTATAAAATATATTAATTATATTATATTATATTATACTGTATATATTCTATTATATTATATTACATTATATTATATATTATTAATTTAAAATATTATATGAATTATTACTGAAAAATATATTCATATTATAATTTTGAGTTTGTTCTAAGTACAAGTGAATATAACAAAGAACACTAACCACAATTGGACAGCTAATTGTTGCATTACTGCACAATTTAATTTCGTGTTGCAGATATGATGTCTCCACACAAGAATGTAGCTCTACCCCCAAGAAGCCTTTGTCGCCCGCATTTTTTTGTCCTCCGTACCAATGACCTCTAGCCCACACAGAGTGTGTGTAAAAAGAGGCAAGAATGTGCACGCGCGAGGAGACACGTGCATCGACTGCCAAAAAAACAGGAAAGGTGGCAGTTTTCAATATGCTGGTAAATAAAATATCTAAATTATGTAACCTTTCCTTCCGGCGAATTGTAATAGCCCATTTTTGCTATAAATCGTTTAGAAATGCATTTAACTAAATATTTCCACTTTAATTATAAGTTATATGGGCAAAACTAATGATTATGGCTAAACATAATTGTTAATTGTTGCCAAGCCTTTTCCTTGTTATTCTATATTTTGTAACTTCTAGGATGCACCGGGGCAAGGCCCCAAAACAGCGTACCGGTGATGTGGCTAGGGCAGCGCAAATGTTAATTAATGGCCAGCATGCGTCTGCATTAAGGGCATTTAAGGCTGCTAATACGAGCCAGCAAAGCGTTTAGACGTTCGCTGAACAACATTGTTGAACAAGTCGTATGAAAGGAAGTAAAGGTAAATGAAAATTTATTACTTAAACCGCTGGAAATAGATAAATAGAAACTGTAAAGATTTTTTTTTAGTTTATATGTAAAAAATCAAAAACAAATGGTTATATAATATGAAGTTCTAAATAACTTTCTTACGTGTGAGGAACACTCTCAGATTATAATACATCTTTTTCCCCGTTTAGGAATTGTGTTCTCCCACTACAACATCAACATACACTACAGCAATTCGCGTCGTTTACATTCGAAAAGGCATTGCGTGAGAGCGGAGGCAAAGCTCCGTGCTGTACTCTGCCCTTCGAGGTGCGTGCACAGACAGTAAGGGAGCCAAGCACCTCGCTACGCCGCAGCAAGGCTACTACAAGCTCGGTGGTACAAAATATTGTGCCCTTATTGGGCAGATCGTGTTTGCCGTAAAAAGTCGCAAGATAAAACTTTTGCAGCAGATTGTTGGCTGCGAAATGTGGCTGGCAGGATGACACCGACAGGTAAATAATACTTTTCAATTTCGTACAACTATTATGAAATCACAAATTTTTTAAAGACGTTGTGACCAACGTTATACTTTTCTATAATTACTTTAGTTTATTTTTCTTCTGTAGGCATTCAGTCGTCTAACCATCTCGGCATGTGTAGTAGCATCTGGGCTGTGACCAATGTGATTGACAAGCTGCGTGCTGGTTTGACCCCGGGCATTCAGCAAAAAGTGAAGCGTTGACAGACAGCCAAAAAAACAACGTGACACGTCGACAGCTCTTCAAGATAGAGAAGGTTTGTATGCCAGAAAACTATGAATATGCATTATATATATAGTTATTTATAATGAAGGACGGATTAGTTGCTAGATGCGCTAACACAGGAATTATATAAGGTTCAAGAAGCGGCTTAATTCACACTGTATGTACTTTGTTTTCCTTAAAATATTAGGCCCCAGTACAGGAGTCAGTCTCGACCTGCCCTTGTTGAACGACTCCCTCTTAAATGGGTCTACAGACCATGATGACACCTTGCCATGTAAGTAGCTAATAAAATTTGTTTATATATACTTAGGTTTCAGCCCTTTGCACCTCTTTGATGCTTACTACTAGAAGTTTGAAGATTGATGTTTGTCTTCTGTTTAGATGATGGAATAATTCCGGCTTCTCCGGACGGGTTCACCCTGGTGTTCGATAATGTAAATCAAAAGACACATGCCAGATACTCCTCAAGAGAAAGGGGAAACGTCATGTTCAACATGGTGCAGGCCTATGCTGCGGTGGATAGAATTCCCTGCATGCGTCTAGCCGATCATCAGCCTGCACCGGATGACATAGAGCTAATTCCAATGGATTCCTTCTTTCCGGATGCAGAGGACTATTCTATGTTGCCGTAAGGGCAAGTGTGTTATGGCATAACATTTTATTACTTTTTGCCTTCTGATCTAATACGCAGTAATTTTAGGTGAAGCATTCAGCTGAAACGTAACTATGAGTTAATCCACTAAAAGATTTTCACGAGTATGTATCTGGTTCTTCAAAATGGAAAAAATAATTCTATTTTTTATTGTAGCAATGAATACAAAACAATTGTGCAAAGGATTCTTGTTGAGAACCTTGACGCATTCACAAACGTGGATGCACATGGAAGCATCCCTCAAGCGTATTTTGAAGAATCCAAGCACAAGTCTGAAATTGTAAGTTTTGACAGTTGTTGTTCGTTGCAATTAAACTATAACTATTGTAGTTGTTTTAGCATATACTAAAATAGCCAAATAACGAATATAATATACACTCATTTCATCATACTTGCACAAAGTTGACTGATTATTATGTTTTCACTAATAAAGATACCTCTTGGAGTTCTAAACAAAAGATGAATCACGTGTAGCTGACATCTTAAAAAATTAAAAAAATTAAAAAAAGATACAATAAAAAAATTAAAAAAACAAAAATACTCAATATTTTGAATAACATATCGCAGAACAGTTATCTTACAAGCCTTATTTTCATGCTAAATGCTAAATAAAATAAAAATAAAATATTACTCTCTTTAGGTCTCCTCTATCAGACAACGCTCCTTTACAAATACTGTTGCGGAGTCAACCAGGAAAAGAGTGATTGGCTACATCAGAGGGAGTAAATATCACTCTGCAATGAGTCTCCTATATAGATCCAGTAAAGCTGCAAGAACCTCTTTTCAGGGTATATTGAAGGATGTTGTACGCGCTGAAATGTCAGCCTTGACACATCCTTCATTTAAGTCAGTATGGAGGTCAGCAGGTAACCTGACCGATATAAGTAATTTGACTTGGTGCAAGGTTCTCAAAGAGGCTAAACGTCTCTGCCCTACTCTCTTGTCCTGCCTTACTGGAGCTATCACATCCAGGGCTGGGGAGAAGACCATGTCAACTGGGAAAAAATTGAAGTCCATTGTACCATACATTGGATCCATCATTGGTCAGCTGTGCTACCAAAAAAAGAAAAGTTTGTCGGTGTTCCCACTACTTGTGGGAGTCCAACTCTGGCTGGCTGGATGTAAGCGTGAGGTAAATTATTTACTTGAAGTCACAATACAAAATAAATGCAATCCAATGAACTCCTAGTCACATTGTGTCATAGATTACATGTCTTCACGTAGTAGCGGCTGTGCAAGTCTGGAAACTTTTCTTCATCCAAGATGAACTATATCCTGTAAACAGAAATACACTGTAAACAGAAAGCATCTGTTTGGGAATGGAACGTTATTCAAAGTTTATTGTGTTCTAGGTTTTCGCTAGACTGAATAATCTCGGCCTGTCATCAGGCATAAAAGCAGCTCATCGCTACATCGACAATGTAACAAAGGCAAATAAACAGGAGGTTCAGCGGTGGAGGGAGCTGATTAGTCTAACACAAGGAGCAAGACGGCAGTTGCAGTTTAATCAAGGTGATTAAAAAGGAAAACGATTATTATAAATATAGAATACTTCACTACACAGCTATTACATACACCGCCAATAAATTGATTAGAAAATAAGGACATAAATATAAGAATGAAATTGCTCATTTGTATTTGCATCTCAAGATTTAAGTCTCGAAAGTGTGATGAAGACAAGCAGGGTTTACCTTTGAGATTGTTACATTGATAAAATTGGTAGGGTGTACATCTAAGTGTATGCCAAATTGTCTTACAGGGGAGAATCAGGATCCCATTGATGAAGAGGCTCTTCCCCCTGCTCCTGATTCTGAGGCGTCATCATCTGAGTTTGAGGATGAGGAGAGACCTGATGACTCTTGGTTCCAGGAGGGTCAGCCTGAAGCAGTTCAGCACCCTCAAGCGCTGCAGTCAGCTCCAGCTCCTCAATGTCAACTAAAAAACGAAGAGACATTGGGATTCACGGTCTGCTTCGACAACGTAGACTACAAAACAATAGCAAGACATCAGAGCACACAGAGTGGCAACCAGATGTTCAACATGGTTCAAGCATATGCAGCAAGAGATAGAGTTGCATCCATGCACCTTGATGACACCAGGCCAGATGCGAACGCAATTCTAAACATTCCTGTGCAGAACTACCTTCCATCACCTGAAGACCATCAGCTGCTCTATCATGAATACATCAATGAAGTGCAGAAAATTCTGTGCGCAAAGATGGAGGCGTTTAAGGACGTAAACCTAGAACCCATGCAGCACCCATACATGCAAGAATTGAGCCAGAAAAGCCATATGGTAATATATTAAATCTGGTAACACCGCAGATATCTGGTTATGCCATAAAAATAGAGAAAAGTAATGAAAAAACATGTGCTTATTTAACACATTGATTTTGTATCAGAGTTGCTGTGAACAATTGCCAGTGTTAAAGGTGATTAGAAATTTAATTTAACTGCAAAAATGCTTCACTTGAGGCACTCGCATTTTTTTACAAACTACTTTGTTGTCAGGTCCCGCTGGGTGTCATCGACAAGGATGAGACGAAAATCACCAATATGATAGACATCGTGGAAACTTACCAGCAGCTTGTGCCACTTCGAGATGGTAAACTAGTTACCACCATTCTCTATGGTGATGGGCTCTCCTGTGAGAGAGTAAACGATGCCAAGTGCGCCAGGATTAGTTCTGCAAACCCGATGGGGCGCCTTGATGGGATCGAGCCACAGATTCAGGAATGGCATAGACGTGCAATACATTTGAATGTATGCTTGTTAATTTTAAATAATCAATGTTTATGTGACCAATATATTACTTTCAATAAATATACAAGCTTTACTCATATGGAATATTTAATCTTGTGCATAGTGCAGGTCATAAAAAAGGATTTTGATACATCACTCAACTTGTTGTTTAAGGGTTAGGTGGAGATTGTTGTAGATACATGTATATTGACCTAAATGTTGTGTTGTATCTACAGGACATCTATTCTAGCCTGTTCAGTGGGAAGAGTGCTAGAGACAAGGGAACACTGTTCTATCTGAAGAGTCGTTTCCGACATCGAAATGTCAGCGCAAATGTAATGCACTGCTTTAACTATGCCAACGAACTGATGAGATTTACCACAGAGGCATATGCAGTTGCTGCTGCCTGTAGCTTCCTTGGCCTGAATGCACCAGATGACTGCCTACCCAACCAACCCTCAGAACCACTTGAGTTAGAGCATTTGCTCCTGAAAACTGCCAAGCATGTTGTGGGGATTGCATTCTGCCCGCCTGATGCCTCTTGCATTATAAATGCTGCAGCTGAGGAGCCTGAGCTGAAGTACTGCCTCTGCCAGGAAGAACTCGAAGATGCACAGATGGTAAAATGTGAAAATAAGAAGTGCCGGAGGGGCCAATGGTTCCATCTCAAATGCATTGACCTGGCTGAAGAAGACCTGCCAGACGGAGATTGGTTTTGTAGTCAACAATGCAATAACAAAAAGATGAAGACGGCCAAGCCCTCAGCCACAGAGGACCACAAATTTCAGTACAGCAAAGCTGTACTTTGGTACGGTTTGGGGGACTCTGTGAGAACTGATGCAGTGAGGCAGGGAGACGGGAACAGGATCATCATGCACTGGCGGCAGGACATGGTTCACTTCTTTGAAGGACACCACACAAAGTATTTTGTGTTTGGACACCGTCTTCTGACCAGCACAGGTGGTGGTGCATCAGAAAGGATTGCTCATCAGTTAACATGGAACAGGACGGTCAATCCAAGTGGACTGCCAGGCAGAAACTTAGAAATGGACCTGCAAATGGAATTTTACAATAAGGCCTACAAAGGTAGCTACAATACGTTTCCATTTAGAAATGAGCCCATTCAAGGGCTATATGAGCTCAAATCAACAATTTTAAATTGTAAAATGTCTGGAAATTAAAATCGATATTAGGTATTCGTGATTTGCACTTGGTACTACAAAGAAACATATGGGTTTTTAAAAACTTTGTTGGGAAATTTTTGTTACAGAGAGCATCAAAAGTGCTGGGGGCCATATTACCGACAACACCGTGAGGAGGCATGGAGATATGGTCGGGCTAGGGCGATCAATGCAGCTCCTTTTCGATCTCCAAGTGGCTGAGAGGCGCACAGACAAAAGGAAGCATGGCCAGGCTGACAGATCTCCTGATTTTAAGGACTTGGTTGAACTCCTACTGGAAGAAGAGTTGTTGATCCGCATCCCCGGGAGATACCACAAGGGCTATCCTGACTTTGTTTTGCAAACACAACCCACAGCTCCAGCACAGATGAAGGCCAGAATCTTGAAGCATGTCAAGAAAACTGCGAAGAAGATTACTCTTGTTGCGGGCCACTGATCAACCTCACATGCAGGTTTGTACAGAATTCTAGTATTCCACAAAATTGAAATTGTTTTACGATTACATTACTATCGCAGGCTAGCTTCCTTTAAATTATATTATTTCATAGTATTTTATTCAGCACAGATCAAAACAAAACATAGCACTTACCCACATACATCTTTTCCAGTCTTTCAAGAAAAGACGATGCTCGGGATGGGCAGCAACAAT
Source organism: Priapulus caudatus (assembly GCF_000485595.1). Taxonomy (NCBI): domain Eukaryota; kingdom Metazoa; phylum Priapulida; class Priapulimorpha; order Priapulimorphida; family Priapulidae; genus Priapulus; species Priapulus caudatus. The sequence continues at coordinate 88,366 of NW_014577778.1, read as the reverse complement.
CTACCTGGCAATTGCTGCAGCAGCTGCATAATGCACACTGACACATTTGCAAGCAGTTCTGTTCACAGTTTGACTTTAGCTTTAGTGTCTCGAGTTCCTCCGCCCCAGCAGAGTCTATAGCGAACATCTGAAGAAGCTGCACCCTGCAACACGTAGAGCAAGTGGCTACTTCTTTCATAGCCTTGTCTTTACAAGTGGTGATGGTGCGTGACAAGGCATATGTCACTGCCAGGCCAGGCCGACCGTCACGAGCACATCGCCCGACCTCCTGCCAATATTGCAGGGCACTCTGCTCTAATCCCCAGTGAACAACGATGTCCACATCATTAATCTGGACACCCATCCCAAATGCTATTGTTGCAAATAGCAATCGGATGTGGCTGTCTTCTTTTGGAAAGTTAGTCATAATCCGCTCCATGGATTCCTGGTCTGCCTTTGAGTGGAACATTTCCACAAGTCGGCAATCCACACTGTGATGTCTTCCTGCATAGGCCTGATCACCCAGCTCTTCCATCACCCACATGTACATTTGGTACACTGCCCTCACGTTCCGACAGTACACTAATATTTTAGGGCACTTGGTTTGGCCCTTTTTGAGGCAGCCTATCAGCCAGGATAGCTCTTCCTCAAAATTTTCTTTCACTTTAAGTAAGTGCAGAAATATGTTGGGTCTGCAATTAAAAAATTAGAATTAGCTAGTATATTTAATCTATAAGAATCGTTAAGACTGTGAATAATGCGTGTGTGTTACATGAATATTTGCAAATTGCTTCTGTGTAATTATTTTCTTTCAAATTGATTTCATTGTAGCAGAAGGCTGCATGGTGATCACCAATTCCAGTAATTAGTAATTAAATCCAAACAGTTTAAATAGTGTTATAAATATTCTAAGCAATAATGATACTACATCTGCCACTCTATTCGTTAACATATGTTAAGATAAACCTCATTGAAAGCATGTAATATGTAATTACCTGTTTGGAAGACGAGCTATCACAGCTGCATCTTCAACAGCAAGAACATTGCAGACGTCTGCTTTGACTGCATTTGTGGCTGTGGCAGTCAACATGAGCGTTGGAACTTCATCCAATAGGCATACGATTTCGCAGACCCGCCTATAATCCTTACGAAAATCCAGACCCCTGTAAACAAATTTGTTTTAAACGTGACAGAAAGAACACATCTATTTTTTATTTGAACGTTTAGGGTTGTAGGGCATTTTCCCACTTAAAAGAAAATATTAAAGGAAATATTGTTAAAATGATTTGAATGAGCATTGATCTTTGAATCCAGATACTGTATACAATTCTGAGTGCGCATTTCTCTGTTTTTCCTTTTATTCCATATGTGAAAATTATCAAAATAAGTAATTACAAAATCTTACATCCACCATCAAGCCGATATGAAATTTACACAAGTATGAAACATACAATTTTGGCAAGCAACATGTACTCTCTATTAATAAATATAAAAGAATTACCATAACATTGTTTTTCGATCATGTTTTTATTCTTGGTGTTATCACAATCAGAGAAATTTATTAATTAAATTTAAGAATTGTTTACCATTCTGATATACAGTGCACCTCGTCAAAGGCTAGCAGACACAATTGTTCCTGGAATTTTTGTGATCGGGGCAGGTCCCTCCAGGTCCGCTCAAGGAGTGCTTCTGGAGACGAGAAGACCACACTGACGAGATAATTGGACAGCTAATTGTTGCATTACTGCACAATTTAATTTCGTGTTGCAGATATGATGTCTCCACACAAGAATGTGAGCTCTACCCCCAAGAAGCCTTTGTCGCCCGCATTTTTTTTGTCCCCCGTACCAATGACCTCTAGCCCACACCGGAGTGTGTGTAAAAAGAGGGCAAGAATGTGCACGCCGAGGAAGACACGTACATCGACTGCCAAAAAAACAGGAAAGGTGGCAGTTTTCAATATGCTGGTAAATAAAATATCTAAATTATGTAAACTTTCCTTCCCGCGAATTGTAATAGCCCATTTTTGCTATAAATCGGTTTAGAAATGCATTTAACTAAATATTTCCACTTTAAATACAAGTTATATGGGTAAAACTAATGATTATGGCTGAACACAATTGTTAATTGTTGCCAAGCCTTTTCCTTGTTATTCTATATTTTGTAACTTCTAGGATGCACAGAGGCAAGGCCCCAAAAAACAGCGTACAGGTGATGTGGCTAGGGCGGCGCAAATGTTAATTAATGGCCAGCATGCGTCTGCATTAAGGCTGCTAATACGAGCCAGCAAAGCATTTAGACGTTCGCTGAACAACATTGTTGAACAAGTCGTACGAAAGGAAGTAAAGGTAAATGAAAATTTATTACTTAAACCGCTGGAAATAGATAAATAGAAACTGTAAAGATTTTTTTTTAGTTTATATGTAAAAAATCAAAAACAAATGGTTATATAATATGAAGTTCTAATTAACTTTCTTACGTGTGAGGAACACTCTCAGATTATAATACATCTTTTTCCCCGTTTAGGAATTGTGTTCTCCCACTACAACATCAGTGTGGAGGTCAGACAGGGGGAATATGTACACGCAACTCGCGTCGTTTACATTCGAAAAGGCATTGCGTGAGACGGAGGCAAAGGCTCCCGTGCTGTACTCTGCCCTTCGAGGTGCGTGCACGGACAGTAAGGGAGCCAAGCACCTCACTACCGGCAGCAAGGCTACTACAAGCTCGGTGGTACCAAATATGGGTGCCCTTATTGGGCAGATCGTGTTTGCCGTAAAAGGTCGCAAGATGAAACTTTTGCAGCAGATTGTTGGCTGCGAAATGTGGCTGGCAGGATGCCACCGACAGGTAAATAATACTTTTCAATTTCGTACAACTATTATGAAATCACAAATTTTTTTAAAGACGTTGTATGACCAACGTTATACTTTTCTATAATTACTTTAGTTTATTTTTCTTCTGTAGGCATTCAGTCGTCTAAACCATCTCGGCATGTGTAGTAGCATCTGGGCTGTGACCAATGTGATTGACAAGCTGCGTGCTGGGTTTGACTCCGGCATTCAGCAAAAAGTGAAGGCGTTGACAGACAGCCAAAAAAACAACGTGACACGTCGACAGCTCTTTCAAGATAGAGAAGGTTTGTATGCCAGAAAACTATGAATATGCATTAATATATATAGTTATTTATAATGAAGGACGGATTAGTTGCTAGATGCGCTAACACAGGAATTATATAAGGTTCAAGAAGCGGCTTAATTCACACTGTATGTACTTTGTTTTCTTTAAAATATTAGGCTCCAGTGCAGGAGACAGTCTCGACCTGCCCTGGTTGAACGACTCCCTCTTAAATGGGGATACAGACCATGATGACACCTTGCCATGTAAGTAGCTAATAAAATGTTGTTTATATACTATAGGTTTCAGCACTTTGCACCTACTTGATGCTTACTACTAGAAGTTTGAAGATTGATGTTTGTCTTCTGTTTAGATGATGGAATAATTCCGGCCGCTCCGGACGGGTTCACCCTGGTGTTCGATAATGTAAATCAAAAAACGCATGCCAGATACTCCTCAAGAGAAAGGGGAAACGTCATGTTCAACATGGTGCAGGCCTATGCTGCGGTGGATAGAATTCCCTGCATGCATCTAGCCGATCATCAGCCTGCACCGGATGACATAGAGCGAATTCCAATGGATTCCTTCTTTCCGGATGCAGAGGACTATTCTGTGTTGCGGTAAGGGCAAGTGTGTTATGGCATAACATTTTATTACTTTTTGCCTTCTGATCTAATACGCAGTAATTTTATGTGAAGCATTCAGCTGAAACGTAACAATGAGTTAATCCACTAAAAGATTTTCACGAGTATGTATCTGGTTATCTTCAAAAAGTGAAAAAAATAATTCTATTTTTTATTGTAGCAATGAATACAAAACAATTGTACAAAGGATTCTCGTTGAGAACCTTGACGCATTCACAAACGTGGATGCACATGGAAGCATGCCTCAGGCGTATTTTGAAGAATCCAAGCACAAGTCTGAAATTGTAAGTTTTGACAGTTGTTGTTCGTTGCAATTGAAACTATAACTATTGTAGTTGTTTTAGCATATACTGAAATAGCCAAATAACAGAATATATATACACTCATTTCATCATACTTGCAAAAGTTGACTGATTATTATGTTTTTCCATAATAAAGATACCGCTTGGAGTTCTACAAAAAGATGAGTCACGTGTAGCTGACATGATAGAAATCATGCTGCACTATGACCAGTATGTACCTGGCGAGCCATTAATCCCCATCATCTTGTATGGAGATGGCCTTAGCTGCGAAAGGGTAAATGACGCATCTAATGCCCGCATCAATGCTCACACACCGCGAGACCGTCTCGAGGGACTAATCCCTGGGATACAGGAGTGGCACAAAAGAGTACTGTTGCTAGGGGTATGACATTTCCGTTATTACTTGTAAAATACTCCTAAATAATATTAGAGATATGCGCAAGTGCACATCAGCATTATAGGTTACAAACTGTAATGACACAGCTAACAAATTGATTACATGCAAGTCATCCAAATTCAGCACAGATTTTGTTTTTTCAGGATACATTCAAACTCCTGTACAAAGTAGAGAGTTCTAGATGTCCCGGGACACTGTACAGTGTGCGAAATATATTTCGCCACCACAACGTTTCATCACGTGTTGTCGAATGCTTCAACGATGCAACTGGCTTACTGCGTTTCACAACAGAAGCATATGTAACAGCAGCAGCACGCACATTGATGGAACATAGTGGAAAAGACGTCACTGACATCGAGGAACTGTCAAATCGTATTGTCGACATGGCATTCCATCCATTGTCACCAGATGCTGTTGTTAGTCGAGAGCAAGACTATTGCTTTTGTAAACGCATTGACACTGTTGGTGAAATGGTCTGCTGCGACAATGCACACTGTGATCGCGGCCTCTGGTTTCACCTGGAGTGCTTGCAGATAACGCCAGATGAATTGCCGGATGGCTCCTGGTTTTGCAGCGACGACTGCAGAAAGTCATCAATGTCGGCCAAGAGTACACACAACACAGCAAATGAAAATCTTGACCATGTGTACGAGTACACAAAGTTGTTACTCTTCAGAGGGCTTGGCGATATGGTACGCCACGATGCTATTCGCGAAAACGATGGGGATAGAATGTTACTGCATTGGAAATTGGACATGCTCGATTTCTATGACAACCACCACCCCAAGTACTTTGTCGTAGGTCTACGCCTGCTAGCAGATGTAAATGGCGGAACAAGTGAAAGGCTGGCGCACCAGTTAAAATGGAATCGAACAGTGAATGTCACTGGTGGTGCCCACAACAATATTGAGATGGACCTGGAAATGGAATTCCTCAATAAGGCCTACAAGGAAGCCGTCAAAAATGCTGGTGGAAATCTAACGGAAGCAACCGTTGCCCGCCACAGCCAGATGGTAGGTCTGGGCAAAGCCACACAAAAAGCCTTTGACAAATTAACTGTTAAAGGCAATTTCAAACCTGCAACATCGAAGGTTGATAGAAAAAAAGATGTATGCTCACTTGTTGAGATACTCATAAAAAACAAGTGCTGTGAGGAAGTCGGTCAGCGTTGGCACAATGGATTCGAACATTTAAAAGTGAAGACACAGTTCAAGTTAAGATTAGCGATGGAGGAAAAAATAGCTATGCATCTAAAAAAACGAGCCATGAAAATGAGAATTGTTTCTAACTAGAAGTATGAAATGTGAATTGAAATGAAATTTCGCACAAAAGCCTGACAGTATTGTTGTATTCCTATTATTTGGAACCACTACAAAAAGCGTTGCAACACGTTTGCCTGCGTTCCATTGCAGCTGCAACTATCTCTGCAATTTGTGCAACACAGGCACAAAGAACACTTGCATTCGTCACATTCCAGTGATTGGCACATTGTTTTTTCCGTTAATAAAGCACCCTGTGAAAATGGTTCGAGCACTTTAGCGCGTAAGCAATCACCAGTACTGCACAGCGCCTTCAAACGAGTCCTTGCAGAGGAACACGGACCTGGGAAACATGTACGCTAATGATGCCCCTTGTCTGCCATCCCTGGCACACCGCCCCAGCTCTTGCCAGAATGCAATTAGACTCTCTCCGCAACCCCAGTGAACAATTAAATCTACGTCATTTATCTGCACGCCCATCCCAAAAGCCACTGTTGCTATAACTACTCTAATTTTACTGTCAAGCTTCGCAAACGTCTCCAGTACTCGGTGCGTTGAAAGAGGGTCCGTTTGAGAATGGAACATTTCAACCATGCGATAGGCAACACATTGTGTCTGCGGATGGTATGCTCTGAGATGCAGCTGTGCCATTAGCCAGATGTAGAGGGGATGCAATCGCTCACGCTACTGTACACCGGTCCCAGATGTAGGATGTAGTATAGGCCGTTATTCAATCTATTTTGCACTTTTCCAGTCAAATTATGTAGGATTGATAAAATTTTGATTCGGATAATTCCCTGAATTCAGTGAAAATAAGTATGGCAAAGCTATATTTGCCACGACCTTCATGTTTTATTATAGTTCGCCTAGCCGCCGTATCAGCCTCGGTCGCGCCACCGGTCACAACACTAGCGTTTCCAAGCGGCAAACCGTGAGTTAGCAATCCCCTTGGGTTAGTATCTATGGTAGAAGTATTATTAGTAAAGTAGAAAATATAGCAGACAAGTATGTCTGATTATATTTCATTTACCCTCGCGAATTTGAAGGTCGAATTGGCACGACGAGGTGCCAAAACAACTGGCCGAAAAGCCGAATTGGTTGAAAGGTACAGTTAGCACTTTGTAATAGGCCTATAGGCTATAGTGTATAGGCCTATTACCCGTGTATAGGCCGCTATACTCACACTGCATAATACAGTTATCTAATTTTACCGGGACTCATAAGTGTGATGGTGCATTAAACCTGGAGATTATTTTATATCATTACAGTAACAGTTCACATAATACACAAACCATGCACCCAGTGTTGACGTTGTCACAAGACACGCTCAAGATACATCATACACACAAAATAACAACGTTAACTACCATATTTTAATATTCATTATTAATATTTATTTCCGAACAGGTTACAGTCATATGACAGAAACCAGAATTTTGCTAGTACCGAGGCTTTAGATATACCAGCTCCTGTATTTGCCGAATGGCCTGTATCAGGCTATAAGCAACTGCAGCAATGCCACCGAGATGTCTTACCGCCAGTGACAGACAACCACCTACACGGATATTTTGCTTTTCGTGCTGGCTTAGACAGTAGATCAGTTGGGGACATGCAAGCCTTAGAAAAGGCTAATCACATGTTAGAGGGAAAGAAGATGCTGGCATGCAGTTTCATGATGCTAGATAACTACACATTTTTCACAGCAATATGCAGGGCGTCGATGAAGAAATCTGTAAGTGGGTTTGATGATTATTTTCATCATTATACATAATTCTATTGCATCAATGATAACTTTACACAAGTAGAACACAACTTAAATAAGGTCTATTCATATTAACACGTAAACTGTTTAAAGCCATAATTTTGAGAATAATCTAGCTAGTGTTCTCCCCACTTTTATAATAGGCCTACCTACCGTTATTGCTCGAGTCACAGCAACTGTCTAGAGTAACGATAACATGTATTAGAACCTTCGTATTCACCAAAACATGCAAGTTTGAACTCGTTTCTTGTTACCACTACCTTTTCTTGTAATCTTGAACCAGTTAGTAGTGCCAGCTATCGTCCATAGACTTACACGTCTCTCACACAATCGCGTTTGCACCTACAAATTACAATCAAGTTCACCCATTCTGACATTATCGCGGCACAATTAAATTTCAGTGTGTTACGATGTGTTTATATATAATTTTCTATACTATAACTGAATATAATCCAAGTGTTTTTCAAGTTAGTGTAATCAGTGATATATCCGCTGTGAGGTGACACTATATTTCGCTATATTTTCTTCAGATTGAGTGTTTTCGAACAAGAATCTCGAAAATATTCATTTAATTAAACATAATTGTTTATTATCTGTTTTTTGTTTATTCTGTCAGGTATCGTATAGTCTCAAGCTAAAACTAGGCCCTCATGGAGATATTTTAAACACTCACTGCGAATGTCCTGCAGGCATTGGTCCACACGGGACATGCAAACACTTGGCTACCCTAGTTAAGTGTGTTATCACCCTGAAGGCTACTGGAAAGTTACCTGACATCAATATAGGATGCACAGATACACTTCAAGCCTTCCATAAGCCAAGTCGGAAACATGAAGGTATATATTTCATCAATGCTGTGGATATAAGGGAACTCTTTCAACAGGCCACACACTCATGTATGTACACTAAAACCTCATTATACCTCCCCTCGTAATACCGGCAATCACCGCCAACCGCCAGCATTATGGCTATGTACGATCCTTTATAAATGCATTGAAAATACACTCATTATACCGCCATCGAGTGTTGGTTGGTATCGGTTGTTCAGTTTCTATGGTAACATACACGCAGCACATCGACACGAGTCCTATGTAATAGCAGTAATATGTAGCTCAGTATAGTAGCGGTAGAGATTCCGCCCCATCATCACTTGATGGTCGGAGGTCAATTCAGATTGTATTGCGATGTTTAGTCGGACGCATATTCTACTGAACGTGACATTTCTGCCGTGTCCCTCCTACGATCTCGCATGGATTCACTCATTTCGGAATGTTCTAAACAGAAGTCAATTACAGACTTTTTTAAGAAAGATTGAACCCCGGACTATCAAAATACTGTACGCAAACTTAAATGTACATGTACATGTGCTGAACTCCGGACTAACGAAAACACGGAAACAAACATGAAAATATATTTTTATTTTAATAGTAATTCTGTTATAAAACAGAAATTTTGTCAATGTGAGTTTTATTTGTCATAAAAGACTTTATAATTTTTACGAATTACGAAGTTTTACTGTAACAGAAATTATCACCAGCGTAAGCTGAACTTTACCCAAACACCAACTGTAACCAATACCTTATCCATTTTAAATGGAACACATATAATTATAACTTAATATGCATGCACAATAACAAACAAACAGTGTGACATAATAATAGAGATGTTGATAATAGGTCAAATATTTAGGACCAACTTTACATGTACATTTTAATTGATGCAGGATCTCCAATGAAATGTGAAGACCTTCCTGTCCGAAAAACACGGAAAGGGGATTTAGATGATCCCAGACCGGAGAACATGAAGAAACTCCCAGGCTATGAAGACTACGCCAGAAATTTAATATTTAATTACTGTGCGGAAACAAATGCAGACATTAGCTGTCGATACATGTATGCTGGCACAAATTTGCAGGTTGCTGCCATCGACCATGATTATTTTAGCAGGCCTTTTACGGAGCTTATAGTAATGAAGCGAGTGTGCGTCACACCTCAGAGAGCTGCAGCAATAGAAAAACAAACACGCACACAGAGCGACTCAAACATCTGGCACGAGGAAAGGGAATGGAGGCTGACATGTTCGCAGCTGGGCCAGGTTACAAGGATGACCCCTCGCAGGAATGTCATCAAACTCTGCCGATGCTTAACTGACGAGAGAAAACTGGCCACCCCTGCAATCACTCATGGGAAAATTTATGAAGGCCTAGCACTACAAAAATTGGAGAACATTCTAAAAGTAAACGTTAAAAAATGTGGCCTTATTATAAAATTAGATAAGCCGTTTCTTGCAGGAAGCCCTGATGGTTTAGTTGGTAACGATGCTTGCATCGAAGTCAAGTGCCCCTATACAGGCAGAAATAATATGATAACACCCAGCAAGCCCTTTCCGTACCTGAAGATCAGTAATACTGGAGTATTACAATTAAAAAAATCCCATGTATATTGGGATCAGGTACAGGGTCAACTTTTTGTTACCGGGCGAAAGATATGCTACTTTGTTGTCCACACAATGGTTGACACCAAAATTATAGAAGTTAAATATGATAAGGAGTATGTCATGCTAAGCATGCTTCCGAAATTGGAACTATTTTATGAGAAGCATTTCGTGCCATATTTAGCATCACTATTGTAATCTTGTGACATGACATGATGAAAATTTGCCGTGAACTGTCTCCACTTAAAAGTAATAAAATTCAATGGGTCATCAAATTTTTAAATGGCTAATCTGATGTTAGAGGGCCAAGGAAATGCATTTGTTATTGGCAAGCATTTTCTTAGGCTCTTTTTCCGACTACAGATCTGCGGTAGTTTGTTATTAAGTAACAAACTTTAATAATACGACCAGCCATGTGAAGCTTTGAATGTGGCAAGTTTTTTTGAAGAATTTTGAAACCTTTACCATATCCAATAACTCGTTCAACGTGAATACGCTTGGATGCGATTCGCCTGTCCCTAACTACAGATTCTTGATTAAGCTGATTTATGCCTTTCATCGTTTGCGGGTGTATTGACTCGAACATTTTTGCTTGCAAAGAGGTCTTGGACCATTATGCCCCTGTCTGCCATTATGGAGTCCCCAGAATCAAAAAACCCATGCCCTTTCATTAAATCTGATCTTTCAATAATCTGTCTATCACTCACAGATCCTCCATATGTGTCACTTAGGTAGCTTACCACACCTCTGGGAGTAATACCAACCACAGTTTTCACCGTGTTCGTGTTTTTGTATGATGAAAATGTTGCACGTTGCGAGATACAATTTTTGGGCTTTTGAATCCGCATTTCTGTGGCATCCAATATCACGCGGGTTGAAGGGAACATGTTTTTGAACATTTTTGGAAAATGTTGATCAATTGTTGCTCTATCTGGCCAAATATTTAACTCACTTAACTGATAATATATAAAGTTTATCCAGATCTTGATGATCGTCGCAACAACAGTCTCTGATATACCGAAGTCTAATGCTAAGGCGTAATCCTCCCTAGCTTGTCTCAACTTGATCAATGACAGGAAAAGCTGGTTTAGAGGATCCAGCTCCCTGCACTTGTACTTAAGACTATGTACGCATGGACCCAAAATTGTGAAAAACAACATGAAGTGCCCTATGTTGTCAAACCCAGTCAAGTATTGGATCGCTTTGTCATTATCAGTAAAATTTTCCAAACGATAAAAGTTCCGTGCACTGTCACTGGTCGACTCACACTGTGAGGCTACACACCTAACCTGATAATCATCCCCTTCTACTTCTATAGCAGAGATATTACCCTGTGCTTCAGGCACAACTACCTCAACCACACTTCCGATAGTGAGTTCATGATCACTTATGCTCATAGATATGTTGCTAGGTGCATTGTTTTCCACTTGCTGTGCTCGATGGTTTCTTGCAGCAGCTCTTTTTATTCTATCTGTAGCGCACGGTGAAGTCTTCTTACGAAATGTAAACAAGGTGGGGACAACTCCAACCTTGAGTCTCTTCCTTCCATGTGCTATGGAAAAGTAGGACTCTATTCTAACGGCTGCACAGTTATTAGTAATATTACTATTACTATTAGAATTTAAAGTACATACGACCACAATACAACTAGTACTAGTAGAAATACTATTAGTATTAATATTATTGTTACTTGTTATTGTTGTTATTATTCTTACTAAACAGCACAGTTGGGACTTTTGGTAACATATCCTGCTCCATTTCTATAGTATAGTATATATAAATAAGTTACATTTATAAACAACAATAAATTCTGCTTTTGGGACAATTGAATAATGATAATTTTACCAAACGGCCTTTCTTCGCTTTCAGTGAAAATAAGTATGGCAAAGCTATATTTGCCACGACCTTCATGTAATGCGTTTTGAATAATTATATGAACTCTTCGTTAATTTTCAGGCCCGTCTCAAAGTGTGACAAATGAAAGAAGTAAGTATATTATTCAATGGTGGAGCCTTTGTTGATAAAGCTACTTGATACAATAATCACAGCTATGCACAATGAATTCCCCAATAATTGTTAAAAACACGACAATAATTCAGGACTAGTAGTAGCTTTATAAGTGAGAGAAATTTTGTTGTGTGCATAGTGTTAAAATGTGCCTATTTTTTCACATTTTCAGACCCTGATGCAGTTCTCGACATCGATATGTCAGGTATGTGGTTTCAGGTCGAAAGTTACTTAGATGCATGTTTCACCACATCCAAGCTTCATGAAGACAGAGAACAATTGACTGTGCTATGTGACT
>NW_014577778.1:69580-76143 GCF_000485595.1 Priapulus caudatus | reverse complement strand
ACAACACAGCCGGCAGCACTAGCTGCAACGACAGCCTGCTACAGCAGCCCGTCTACACATTGCTGCCAACCTACAGCCGCCAACCACTCAGCCTGTCCAAGCACAGGCCCCCGCCAACACAGCCTGCAACACAGCCTGCGAACACAGCCTGTACACAAGCCCGCATACACAGCCTCGTGCAACAGTCATGCGCCGCTAACACAAGCCGTGCACGACACAGCCGCTACAACAGCCCTTCAACACCAGCCCGCCTTACACACGCCTTACAACACAGGCCACAACACAGCCTGCTCACAGGCCTGCAACACAGCCGCCTCCAACACAGCCTCGCAGCACAGGGCCTGCCTAACACAGCCTGCTACCAGCAGCCCGCTACACAGCTGCTACACAGGCCTGCTACTACAAGGCCTGCCTTACACAGCCTCAAACACAGCCTGCTACCAGCCTGCTCCACAGCCCGCTACACAGCCCGCTCACACAGTCCTACAACACAGCCCGCTTACCACAGCCCTGCTACAAGCCTCTACATCATGCTGCAACACAGCCTGCAACACAAGCCCGCTACACAGCCGCTACACAGGCTAGCAAGCACAGCCTGCCAACACAGCCGCTACACAGGCCTGCCTACACAGCCGCTACTACAGCCCGCGTACACAGCCCGCAACACAGCCCGCCACACAGCCTCGCAACACAGCTCCGCAACAACAGGCCTATGCTACACAGCCTGTACACAAGCCCTCTTCCAGCCTGCAACACAGCCCCAACCACTAGCCCGCTACACAGCCTGCACACAGCCCGCTACACAGCCCGCAACACAGCCTGCAACACAGCCTGCAACACAGCCCGCTACACAGCCTGCAACACAGCGGTCCGCTACACCAGCCTGCACCACAGCCTCCCCTGCTCTGTGTACACAGCCCGCACACACAGCCTTTGCAACATCAGCCGCAGCACAGCGCCACAACAGCCGCGTACCAGCCTGCAATCATCATCCCGAGCCTGCTTGTCAACCACAGCGCCTTACACTACCTGCAGTCTGCAACACAGCCTGCCCACAGGCCCGCTACACAAGCTCTTGAACACTAGCCCCCGTTACATCAGTCCCTGCAACACAGCCTGCTACACGCCCGCCAACACACGTCCTGTCAAGCACGAGGCCCGCAACACAGCCTGCAACACAGCCTGCAACACCAGGCCCTCACACACATGCCCTAATCACAGGCCTGCAAACACAGCCCGCAACACAGCCGCAACACAGCCCCCCTCCAAAGCACAGCCTTGTAACACAGCCTGAACACGCGCATATAACGCTGCCTTACACATGGTCCTGCAACACAAGCCTGCTGACCAGCTTGCTATCAAGCCACACACACCACAACACAGTCTGCACTACAGCCGCAACACAGCCCGCCAACACAGCTTACAACACAGCCTGCCAACACAGGTCCGCTACACAGCCTCTCAACACGCCCGTCAACACAGGCCTGCAACACAGACCCTCAACACAGCCCGCCTACACAGCCGACACAGGCCCGCTTACACAGCCCGCACACTAGCCCTCAACACAGCCGCTACACAGCCCGCAACACAGCTGCAACACAGCGCTCTACTCACAGCCTGCACACAGCCCGCCCAAACAGCGCAACACAGCCCGCAAACAGGCTTGCACACGCACTACACATGCCTGCAAACAGCCCGCAACACGCCGCAACACAGCCCGCTACACAGCCCGCAACACAGCCCGCTACACAGCCCGCAACACAGCCCTCAACACAGCCCGCAACACAGCCCGCAACACAGACCTGCACACAGCCAGCTTACACAGCTGCAACACAGCGCAACAGCAGCCTGCAACACAGCCCGCAACACAGCCCACAAACACAGCCTGCAACACATCCCGCAACACAGCCCGCAACACAGCCCGCAACACAGCTGCAATCACGCGCCCTCACAGCTCCGCGAACACAGCCCGCAACACTAGCCTGCATACACCAGCCGGCAACACAGCCCGCAACACAGCGCAACACAGCCTGCACACATGCCCGCACAAACAGCCCGAACACTGATGCCGCAACACAGCCGCACACAGTCCTGCTAACACAGCCCGCTACACAGCCCCGCAAACAGCCCGCAACAGCCTGCCACCACAGCCCGCAAACAGCCCGCAAACTAGCCCGCAACAACGCTGCTACACATAGCGCAACACAGCCTTGAACACAGCCCGCACACAAGTCCGCATGCACAAGCCCAAAACAGCCCGTCAGCCCGTAAGCCCGATAAGCCGCCCGCTGTCAGCCGCCCGCCCGTCAGCCCGTCAGCCGTCAGCCCGTTTTGCCCCGTCAGCCTGCCACAGTCCTGTCAGCCCCGCCAGCCGCCCGGCCAGTCCGCGCCGCTAGTGATAGACAGAAAGAGCGGGGCGTGGAGTTAGATTTAGATTTATGGGGAGGAGGTGAGGAAGAGATGGAGAGGGGAGCTGAGAAGCGAGAAAAGAGATTAGTGTGGAGCGAGAGCGAAGAGAGCAAGAGAGGAGATGGGAAAGATGGATAGAATCAAAGGTGTGTGTAAAGATATATTTATACTATATATATATATAGTATATATATATATTACTATATATTACATGAGAGGAGGTAGAGATGATGTAGAGAGAGGTAGAAGAGATGAGGAACAATCAAAAGAGGCGAGTTTAGAGCCATCATAGTGCGTAGGAGCGTAGATGGCTGTTCTTTTATCATCTCTGTTCATCATCGATCTATTGTTCTGTCCGTTTCGTGTTTTTTCGTATGTTTTCTATATTTTGCGTTGTTTTTCTGTGTAGATCATCCTTTCTGGTGGTTTTCACGTGTGTTTCTTGCGTGTTTTTCGTGTGCGTTATATTCATTTCTTATCCTATTATATTATATATATATATATATATATATATATATATATTATATATATACTATACTATATTTTTTAGCCTATGCTTCTATAACTAGCTATTACGCTGCATGAATTGCGGTAGATGATTATTCATGTTTTACATCATAAATATCGTATACTTATTGGCGACCTATAACAGGATACGTGAACGCGCTCGCGTCACGAGGTCAGCGTGAGGTCATGCGCGTGACGTCACCACGCAGATTCATCAAACAGTGTTGCTATCCCCCGGGCGTGGAGGGAGGTCACGTGATAACGTTGACGATGACGTTCAAAACGTTAACCCTAACGGTAACCCTCACTCCAACACCGCCAACACTAACCCTCACACTAAATATATATGTCTCGCCGCGCTATATATAGGCATTGTGATCCACAAAAATTAATCTATGGTGTGGGGACAGATATCATGATGCAAAAACCTTAACCCTAACCCTAATCCTAACCCTAACCCTAACCCTAACCCTAATCCTAACCCTAACCCTAACCCTAATCCTAACCCTAACCCTAACCCTAACCCTAACCCTGACCCTAACCCTAATCCTAACACTATCCCAACACTAGTGCTGCCACGTTGCGGTCACCTCCCTCCACGCCCGGGGGATAGCATTACCCCTCGACCTTGCTGTTGCTCTTTTATTTCTCACGTGACCTCACGCCCATCTTAGAGCGCACCGCCCGATTTTAGAAGGTGCGGCCCTTTGATTTTTCATGGCCCACTGATGCGGCCCTCGCTTTGAAGTTTGCCCACCACTGGTCTTGCTACACGATGGAGGTTTTCTCGGGTTAAGTGCATCCACCTGAGACAAGTTATCTCTGGTTAGCGTTAACCTTGTGAGAGAAGGGGGTAAGCAAAACGTTGTGTAGACTCTACGGGCAAATTTTACCTGAGGTTTAAAAATTTATAGTTATCTGCTCTGTAGATAGGTGGCAATACATGTAGCTTCTTATTGTTTGATTACTATACATGTACTAGCTTGCTAACCTCAATTCGTTTATGTGCGATAACAAAACTGCTTTCCCTGGAGACGGGGGTAAATAACCTGAGATAGTTGTCTCAGGTTAACGGCATATCGTTTAGATGTAGCTTTTGTTATATCAGATATTTCATTGTATACAATCTCACTGTAACGATGTTTCACGATGGCCCATGAGTGGGTTGACATTATTTCTTATGACTATTTCTTACACTCAATTGGGTGAAAAACATACTCGGTTGTGAAAATGTTTAAGTTAATTGAAACATGTGCCTCCTAATTTTTCCCAGATGTTTGAACGCCGTCCAAAAGGTCTAACCAGGTGTCCTCAGCATCGGTAAGTTAAGATAATTTTGATAATCTTGGTCATCTCCTCTATATGGCTGATTTGATTCCTGTCCAATCGGGGTCCTTCCTTTATTTGGTATGCAAATTATGCTTAATTTACAACCTCCGGGTGAAGTTTATAAGGGAGCGTTCATAAAGTATGTATGCAATATAGGGGAGGGGTAAAAATTTGTCATTTTCTCCTATGTACATAATACGTACATGGGTGGTAAAATTTGCAAACATTTTGCATACATACTTCATGAACGGCCCCTAAGCTACCGCTGGTTTTTATGGAGTCATGCTGAAGCATGGTCTTAGGTACATTCCTATGTACAGTCGTGCCCCTATATACCGCCCACATTGGGATATTTTGATTTGGGCATTATAGAGAGTTTGGCGTTATAAAGGGGTTTAAATATAATTCAAATACATTGATTTATGGGAGATTGGTTTTTTTGAAAAAGTGAGGTTTGCATTATGGAGGGGGACAGTATATGGGGCACGACTGTATTTAAATTCAGGTCATACAAGTTGAAAATATGGCCGCCAGGAGGTGAGTCCTAAAACAATGTTATCTGGATACAGCCTTCATATTTCCATCATCAGGGCAGGGAATTCAAGGCGTACAATCTGCCTCACTATAGTCCTCTGATCATGTGGCAGTCAATACCTTTTTAGCCAACTTAATTGGGGCTTCAGCCCCAAGGGGCTATATTGCAGTGTTCAGTTTACGCCCATCATACGTTCGTCTGTAGATGTCCCTGGACGCCATGTTGCACGTTGACATTTTTTGGGGAGAGAGGGGGGTTATGGAGAATGTACAATCCTCTATGGATAGTAGTTGAGATTTCATTAGGATTTTCTCCAATAGAGGGCGTTGCTGTTGATTTCAATAAAACAAGCGGGGCTTTTCTTAGAACAAAGAAAAGCAAGGTTTCTGGTGTCTGGGGAGTAATCGGCGTTTTGTTGCGATATGTGGAGAATATAAAGGTAAATATTGTTAGGTGAATATGATTAAGGTGTAGCGTTTATAGGTGATCGTTAGTGTAATGTTATTTAGTCGTGTAATAGCTTGATTGTGTACTTTGTATGTTCAGAGATGCTGGTTTCTGTGGCTATGATTAGAAATGGGTTAATCGTTGCTGGTTTGAAGCGAGTGTGGTAGCATAGAGAGCCGCTGGGATCAATTATGTATATGTTAATCAAGATTGTTGAAGAATGTGGTTTTTATGATGTTGTGTTAAATTATGAGCTTGTGGTAATTCGAAGTCAGGAATCCTGTGTTGTATTGATATGTATGTACGCAGGTAGCATTGTAATCGGCTGATATTGTGAATTACATTTTTTGTATTTAACATTTGTTGTTCAGGTTGTAAGGCTGTTCTGTTCACGGAGCTGGTGTTTAAGAGATCCGGCGGAACAGTACGTTAGCATCTACTATGATTCAGGCATAATTAGCAATTTTCATAATTCCGATTAGGTCATTTATGGTGTTAATGAATATGAGAATTGTTAGCACGCTGATATATTAAAGACATGTATGTCTTTGGTTTTTGCAGAATTGAATGCTAACTAGCTACCGTTGATACGGTTGGTACGTTAATAAAGCATCTCAATCAAAGTCGGATTCTCTTGGTGTATTCGTCGACTCTTGTAGTCAAGTCTCATCTTTCCGCACAATTCAATTTGTTGGTCGGAACGGGGAAAGAGCGGGAAACTACAACATGGAGCAGGCGCAGAGGTTGAGACGCGGAGTTCGCCGGGAGCTGTGTAGGAGGGTTTCGGATATGGAGACAGCGATACAGGAGAATCAGGCCATGGGCTTTCTTCAGGAGCTGGAGGCGGAGATGAAGACAGAGTGGAACAAGCTCATGGAAGCTCAAGGAGAAGTACTCAAGCTGGTTGGTGAGGAACAGGAAGAAGACGAAGAGAGAGTGATCGAGGACGTAAGGAATCGTTACCTTGAAGTAAGGAAAAGGTTCAGCACGCACAAAGAAGAATCTATTAAGGTTGTTAATGAAAGTAATAATGACAATGTGTCTACTAATTCCAATGAGAATGCATCTGTAGCGAGCGGTAATCAGACCTGCTACGGACGCGAGTCAAAATTACGGTGTTACGGACGACCTCGAAAAATTACGGACAGCAAGAAATCTCTGAAATTTATATTTTTTAATGCAAAAAAAAAGAAATAAACACAGTGTAAAATCAACTATTATCATGTAACATGACTACTGTGTCTGTAGATTTAGACTAATAGCTCTTAAAACGTAACGGTACTCACTGAAAATGGTAAATTACGCTGTGTTATGCGTTCGTCTGTCTGGTTTATGG
>NW_014577778.1:68173-69570 GCF_000485595.1 Priapulus caudatus | reverse complement strand
TAGAAAAATGTTCCCCCATGATAAGGTTGCACAAAAGTACGCCAGTGGTAGACCCAAAACTACATCCATCGTGAACACGTGTGCAAATGATATCTCCGACAATTTAGCCAGTGCTATGAGAAGTGGACCTTTTATTATAGGAACGGATGGTAGCCAGGAAGGGGATGAGAAATATTTTCCTATTGTTGTTCGTGTTTTGAATAATGACACTGACAGTGTAAAAACAGAGCTTTTGGCAAACCCTACGTGTAGTGAGTCCGCTACAGGGGCAAATATATTTCAATTGCTTGAAGATGAACTGCATGCACGAGATATCAAATGGGAAAACTGTCTGGCTATCGTGTGTGATAACTGTAATGTTATGACAGGAAAAAACAAAGGTGTGATCAAGTACATTCGAGACAAAAACAAATCTGTACACATGTCTGGGTGTGTTTGCCACTTGCTGCATTAGTCATCAAAAAGGCAACCAAGGCTTTCCAAGGATCGTTCGAGTTTGACGACCTCTTGCGTCAGTTGTCATGGTATTTCTCCAAAAGCACAAACAGAGTTAAACGATTTCAGGCATTACAGGAAAAATGTCAAGTCCCACATCATAAACTTATTGATCATGTTCCGACACGCTGGCTGTCACTTGGTGCAGCACTCACTCGATTACTGGAGCAGTGGGAACCCCTCCGAGAATTTTTTGAGGAGGAATGTACCAAGAATGTGAAGAAGACATCCCAGTCTGCCTCATCTGACAAGAAAACAGGTGCAAAGGCTACCGCTAGTGATGTGAGTAAAACAGTGAAAACTGGTGACAAGGTGAAAACCATTGACAAGGCCAAGGCCAGTAATGCCAGTAAGGTGGTGAAAACTAGTGACAAGGTGAAAACCAGTGACAAGGCCAAGGCCAGTAATGCCAGTAAGGTGGTGA
This sequence comes from Priapulus caudatus, assembly GCF_000485595.1. Lineage (NCBI taxonomy): Eukaryota > Metazoa > Priapulida > Priapulimorpha > Priapulimorphida > Priapulidae > Priapulus > Priapulus caudatus. The sequence goes on along the minus strand of NW_014577778.1, from coordinate 68,651 downwards.
AAACTAGTGACAAGGTGAAAACCAGTGACAAGGCCAAGGGCAGTGATGTGAGTAAAGCAACACAAGGCAGTGCCACGACCAGTGATGGTGGTAAATGGGCACAACCAGACACTGTGAAAACAAGGCTAATGTGTTTCCTGAGCCGTCGCACGGCAAAGTTATATGCTTTGTTTTTAGCTTTTGCCATTGAGATGTTTGACAAAATCAACCAATACTGGCAGACAGAGTATGCTAGAATTCACACACTGAAACGAACATTGGAGAAACTGTATAAGACTCTTCTACTCTGTTATGTGAAGCCAGCAGCATTGAATCAAGGGGCCCTGATGGATGTTGCCTTTATGTCAAGCTACAACATCAAAGCTTCTAAAGATGTTATGATTGGGACTCAGGCTAAAAGCTTCATCACTTCATCTGGACTTAAAAATTCAGTAGTTCAGCAATTCTACAAGGACGTCATATCCTTCTATCAAACTGC
>NW_014577778.1:65052-68163 GCF_000485595.1 Priapulus caudatus | reverse complement strand
GGATTCGGTGATCCATGAGGACTTGGTTATCCAGGTTGTGTAGTACCATGCAGCGGAGAGGGTTGTCGTGGGGTTGTCGTGGGTTGTTTACTTACTTGCTAAAGGCCGCCGCACACCTACATCGTTTCATCGCTTCATCGCTTCATCGTTTGTAAAATCGGCTCATCGCGACGCCTTCCGATAAACACCCGCACACCTACGATAAACACCCGCACACCTACGATAAACACCCGCACACCTACGATAAACACCCGCACACCTACGATAAACACCCGCACACCTACGATAAATTTCTGCAAGGTGGCGCCATCTTTCCTGGAAAATGGCAGCCGTCAATTTGCATCAAGTTGCTGTGTGTATTTTAATCATTTTGAAGCGTTTACGCCGGCAAAGAAATAGAAGAAACCGTCAAATATGGACGAGGCAGTGGATTCAAAGACGGCAAACACTGGGAATTGTACGAAACTTGCAGCAGGAACTGTTTTTAGAAGACACAGAAGGATTTAGGCAATACTTGAGGATGAGCCCCGAGTCGTTTTCACATATTTTGGACTCCATCAAGGACAAGATCACTAAAGAAGACACTGTTATGCGACAAGCTATAACAGCCAAAGAAAGGCTATCAGTTACTCTAAGGTTTCTGGCTACAGGTAAGTAATTTTCATAATTTCTTGACTTTGTCTTTATCCTTCCATCATCACCCGCCTAAATTTAATGCGGACATACTAAAGATCAAGGGGTCGTTGTCGTAACAGGTACTACAGATATGGGCTCAGGGATAGAGAAGATGTCCAGTCCTATCTTATCAACTAACATCATCCTATCCAAATCACCGTAGGATTACCTACTGGACATCATCTCCATCCTTGAACCCAGATATGTACCCGAGGTACATATATGTATACACAAGTGTACCAGACTTGTACTACAGAAGTGTACCCTAACCCTAACACTAAAGGTAGGGGCACACGAGCGATTTTTATCGCCCGATCGCCGCGAATTTTAAAATCGCTCGAAAAATTCGCCCGTGTGCCCGTTCACGTCGACGCCGATTTTAATCGCTCGTACGAATCGCCCGTATCCAAAATGTTAGATATTTTCGGGCGATTATTTACGCCGGCGATTATTTACTGGTAAATTCGCTCGTGTGCCCGTGTCCGGCGTATTTTGTCGCCCGATCGATTTTTCTAAACCAATCGGACGTGTTGTTGATATCATGTGATGCATCCTGTGATCATGTGATTCTGTCGAGTGGCGTACGCGTACACTCTCAAATTCGCTACGTGTGCCCCTTCGTGATCGGGCGATTACATTCGCTGGCGATTTTAATCGCCGCGATCGGGCGATAAAATACTAAACAACCTAAAACTACCTCGGGTACATATCTGTAGTACCTGTTACGACAACGACCTTTCGTGCGGTACTACAGATATNATGTACCTTCAGACAGTGAGATCAGTGTGCATCAATGGCTGGTAAGTCATAAGACTATCAGTGTGTGTGTGTGTGTGTGTGTGCGCGCGCACGCTTGTGTGTATGTGTGGAACTGCCAAATGACATCTTTATGCTAATTATGTTATTATTATACTGTAATAAGACTGACAAAACGGTGTTACTGACAAATGCCTATTTGTTACGGAAAAATCCAATAATTATTACTGATGATCATCAGATGGGGTTGGCAGGTCTGGATGTAATATATGCCTGTACGTAGGCTCTGGTACTTTTCCATATAGAAAAAGCATTGCATAGAGTCGACGACTGAAGGCACAGGCACTTGAAGCGTTTCAATAAAATATAATGCTAACTAAATACGAAATCTATTTACTTAGTACAAAATTCTTAATGTTTCTATACTATAGCCAGGCCTACTCTCTTTCACCTACGGCTACACCGCCGATAGTTTCCAACCATTGCATTACCGGCTGCCATTGCTCTCGCGGCGCGACTGTTGCACGCTTGCACTAATATAGAGAGCAGGTAAGAAAGCGCGATTCCAAAATTCGCTCGACACTCGCTGTATTTCATACGATTTCAAAACAAATACTCATCCAACAGCTTCGATCTTTGTTTCTATTTGAAGAACAGTGTTGACTTCTTATAAAAACATAATGTCTCTGTTCGTAACCGAGCTGTGTCACGCGAAATCACACAGACTGACGAAATTCTCGCGTTTGCTCAATTGCTCAATGGATGTTACAAACTTAAGTACATGGCTAAAGGCGGCGCACTGCATTTTGGGATACAACCCTTTCCCTTAGGGTTAGGTCTCTTAAGATGGATACGACAAGTTGAAGCGGCAGTGACGATTGCAGGGCTAGACTGCTACCGACCTTCACTCAGCCAACTATCGTTGGCTACACTGAAGTGAGTTACGCTAGCGTGTCGAACTGTCCACCGCGCAGCACTCTAGGTCAGCGAGCCGAGCGTATAAAAAAAAACTACTTGAAAATGCTACGTACATGGACTCGTTGCGCCATCTATGGGACGCGATAACTTCTAAAATAATCTCAGGGCATGAAACACCAAAAAGGGTAAATTCGTTTTCTACAAAAAAACGATGCGCGCTGAGCAGCAAACCAACAATTACGACTATTTCTATGAACCTTCGACCTACGTGCCTAGTCGAAAGGGTTCTGCAATCGCCACAACTCCTCAATTGAGCGATTATAGGCCTTTCTTCTAACTCCGTAAGGAACTGGCAAAAACGTTTTGGAAACAGTGCAGCGAAATTGTTCTAGTGATGCCGCGAGGCGGCGTTGTTCGCGCTTCGCGCGGATCCGGGCTGCCAATCGTCCAGTGAAACACAATCTAGTAATAGTATTATAGATGATAGATCTGATAGCCTGCGGCAGTCACTAGTGATGTCCCGATGATCGATTATAATTGAAAATGGATCGATTATAGTCTCAAATTCGATAATCGATTATGAAAACAAATAATCGATTATCAAAAATACAAAAAATAAATAAAAAATTATTAAATTGCAACATGGACATGTATTGGTAGCGAAGTAGAAGTGCATCAGTGTGTAGTCCAGAGGACACCATGAATCACTGTTAACATAGGTCCTGTCTGATTGCAGAGCGGTACTAGTGTACTTATAGACAT
>NW_014577778.1:62606-63196 GCF_000485595.1 Priapulus caudatus | reverse complement strand
GAGAGAGAGAGAGAGAGAGAGAGGTAGAAAGAGGAGGAGGAAGAGGAGGAGGAGTTGGTTGACCTCTCCTACGACATCTACTGCTCCTACAGGATTCCCCGCGCGGACAAGGCCCTCGAAGTGAAATACGTGAGTCTCACGCGCGTGTACACACACACAAATACCCACGCACGCACACACGCACGCACGCGAGCGCATAGTGAGTGAGTGAGTGACAGCGGGGTGAGTGAGAGCGTCGTGTGTACAAGAAACATGTCATGTGTGAGAGCAAGAGACGTGGTGAGTGATCAGCATGTGAGAGAGTTGATGGGAGACGCGGTGAGTGATCAGCATGTGAGAGAGTTGATGGGAGACGTGGTGAGTGATCAGCATGTGAGAGAGTTGATGGGAGACGCGGTGAGTGATCAGCATGTGAGAGAGTAGATGGGAGACGCGGTGGTCACACACTGGTCTTTGCTGTACAAAGAGACGTAGTGAGATATCAGTGCGTCCCGCACTCACACTGGTCTTTGCTGTACAAAGAGACGTAGTGAGATATCAGTGCGTCCCGCACTCACACTGGTCTTTGCTGTACAAAGAGACGTAGTGAG
>NW_014577778.1:56295-62533 GCF_000485595.1 Priapulus caudatus | reverse complement strand
CGCTGTCGCATGTCCCTCGTCTGTGTCGCGTGTCGCTGTCGCATGTCCCTCGTCTGTGCCGCGTGTCGCTGTCGCATGTCCCTCGTCTGTGTCGCGTGTCGCTGTCGCATGTCCCTCGTCTGTGTCGCGTGACGCTGTCGCATGTCCCTCGTCTGTGTCGCGTGTCGATCACGAGATTGCGCGGGCGTGCTGAGTGGAGGCGAGCGTAGATGGTAAACAGTGGGAGGCAGCTGTGTAAACTGCCGGCAGCCGAGCAAACGAGCGGACGACAGCTCAGCGTGATGTATTCGATTCCCCGCATCTGTCTCTGAAGCGACGCCGTCTAGCTCTTAATATTTAATTGTAAATAATATATTAATAATTATATATTTATTAACAATTAATAATAATAATATTAATTATTTTAAGGCAAGCTGAGAGCGGGGAGGATCGCTCGAGCGTTCGCGTAACGGTCGTCTAAGATTTCTAGCGCAACCTGCTGCAACAGTTGTATAGGTTACTCTTCTAACGGTCGTTAATCCTTCGCAGGTAAATTGTGCGTTACCTGAGACAGGTTTATAGGTTACTCCACTCTAAGGTCGTTACACGCAGGTAAATGTGCGTTACCGTGAGACAGGTGTATAGGGTTGGCTTCCTCTAACGGTCGTTAACACGCAGGTAAATTGTACGTTACCTGAGACAGGGTGTTATAGGTTCGCTCCTCTAACGGCGTTAACATAACGCAGGTTAATTGTGCGTTACTAGACAGGTGTATAGGTACTCCTTAACGGTCGTTAACACGCAGGTAGATTGTGCGTTACCTGAGACAGGTGTATAGGTTACTCCTCTAACGGTCGTTAACACGCAGGTAAATTGTGCGTTACCTGAGACAGGTGTATAGGTTACTCCTCTAACGGTCGTTAACACGCAGGTAAATTGTGCGTTACCTGAGACAGGTGTATAGGTTGCTCGCTGCTCAACGTCGTTAACGACGCAGTGTAAATTGTGCGTTACCCTTAGACAGGGTATAGTGTCGGCTTAATGTGGTTAGCTGCGCAGGCTGATTTGCCTGGTTACCTGTCTCCAAGGTGCGCGGTGTTTCGCATCTCCGACAGGATAATCGTCATCAGCGGCCGACCTGGTGATCCACTCCGCACGTTCGCATTCGATGGCTCACGGTGGCTCCCTCTTGCAGGTCGTGTGGCGGCGAGGGAGAGAGGGCAGCGGGGGCGGCGGGCGGCACCCCCGCCGGGAGGCGGCTTGATGACACATTGATGACGCCTGAGGAAGAGGAGGAGGAGGAGGAGTTGTGTTGACCTCATCCTACGACGATCTACTGCTCTACAGGATTCCGCCGTGCGGGACAAGGCCTCGAAGTGAAAGTACGTGAGTCTCAACGCGCGTGTAACACACCACGAAATACCCAGCACGCACGCACACACGCCACGCACGGGGCGGCATAGTGAGGGGTGAGTGACAGGGGGTAGTGAGAAGCGTCGTGGTACAAGAAACATGTTATGTGTGAGAGCAGAGACGTGGTGAGTGATCAGCATGTGAGAGAGTAGATGGTAGACGCGTGGTCACCACACTGGTCTTTGCTGTACAAGAGACGTAATGAGATATCAGTGGCGTCCGCGCCTCACACTGGTCTTTGCTGCTATCAAAGAGACGTAGTGGCGGTACAGTGCGTTCCGCCACTCACCTGGGCGTCTTTGCTTCGTACAAAGAACGTAGTGAGATATCAGTGGCGTCCTGCGCTCACACTGGTCTTGCTGTACAAAGAGACGTAGTGAGATATCATGCTCCTGCATCAACACTGGTCTTTGCTGGTACAAAAGAGACGTAGTGGAGGATATCAGGCGCTCCGCGCCTCGACACTGGTCTTTGCTGTACAAAGAGGACGTAGTGAGATATCAGTGCGTCCTGCACTCACTACTGGTCTTTGCTGTACTAAAGAGACGTAGTGAGATATCAGTGCGTCCTCTGCGCTACACGGTCTTTTGCCTGTACAAAGAGGAGTGAGAGATCAGTGCGTCCCGCACTCACACTGGTCTTTGCTTGCAGGGTGTTGACAGCTTCTCTATGAACGTCTACAGCCAGGCGTCATCGCACAGTCCAGACTTGCCCCCGCTCTACGTCACCGACAAGACTCCACTCTGCATAGAGAACAGCCTGCTAGGAGGTGAGTGAGCGGTCGTGCGACGCGGGGGACGCGTGAGGGGGTGGTGCAGGATCGTGCGCGCGCGAGTGAGTGAGTGAGCGGTCGCGTCGTGTGCGCGGTGTTACAGGGGTTGCACGTTTTGTGCATATCTGGTACATGCATATCTGGTACATGCATATCTGGGATCGATCGGTCGGGTTTTCGGAGCTCAGCGGTGTAAGGGAGAAGCGGAAGAATGTGTGAAAGGGAGAGAGGAGAGGAGGGGAAGGGATGGGTAGGTCTTCCTATATTAAAAGACGTGTGAAGAAGAGGCCTGGACAGCCTCTACAGGGCACAGCTTCCCCCACGTGCATTTAGCTTGCTGGTTGGATGTTGCCATTGTATATGTATATGGGAAAAGTTTTGTTTAAGAAATTCCTACTCAAAGTTAGCAATGAACGACTAGTTTCAACTTGTGGTAGCCCGTGTGTGGTCTTCCTATATTAGCTTGGTAATCATTATTGGCGGTGAGGTCGTGGAAGGGGAATGCGCGCGGTAGGAATCGTGGTTCTCATGGAATGAAGCATCACGACGTAACATCATCGTCTCTCCTCTGTGTGTGTGTGTAGATCCGCGGCTGGACCTTGTCACGGAGGAATGCTGGGTGTCCGTCTCCTCCTCGCCTGACACCGGGGACAACCACTATCTCGTCCAGAACAGGTGAGCTGTGTGCGGACGTAACACGCGTGTGGTGCTGGTGGTGGGTGGTGGTGCTGCTGCTGCTGCTGCTGCTGCTGTTGCTGCTGCTGCTGCTGTTGCTGCTTCTGCTGCTGCTGCTGCTGCTGCTGGTGCTGGTGCTGGTGGTGGTGGTGACACCAGCCTCAGTACCAACAGCAGTGCATGGCACTGTTAGTACACCATCACTAGTACACATTACCAGGAATATACAGCATCAGTAGTACATGTTACCAGTAGCACAGGGTGTCATTAGTACACCATCAGTAGTACAGGGTGCCAGTATAACATATTATCAGTGGTACATGGTACCATTATCATGTGTTTCCAATAGTGCCATTATTACACGGTACCCATACTACATTGTCACTAGTCCATGGTACCAGTAGTACATTGTCACTAGTCCATGGTACCAGTAGTACATTGTCACTGGTATACCACCACTAGTACTAGTGATGTCACGATCATCGATTATACTCGATCATCGGTTGAACAGTGGCTCGAACCAAGCGCTTGGTTATCAAAATCCATAATCGATTTTCATCGAAACAAAAAAAAATTTAAAAAAATTTTCTTTTTTTAAATTTGAACAAGAAAACTTGGAAAAGTGATGAGAATCAGTACATGTATTATATCACACAGTAGTAAATCAGTGCAATACAAACAGTAAAACAGGGCTAAACAAGCACAGTCACATGACGTTACGCGCACGGCAGGCATTCAACACCCCGAGTAACCGATTGTAACCGATCATCGGTTCTCGTTGGTCGCATACGATGATCAGAGTTACGAAATTACAACGGCGATTGACAACGACTAACTAGTACGCAGCAGAGTAGCAGCAGCAGCAGGCATAGCAGCAGTAGTAGTAGTAGACAACAGCAGCGCAGTAGTAGTAGCAACAGCAGCAGAAGTAGTAGTAGCAGGCAGCAGTAGCGCAGCAGCAGCAGCAGCAGCATGCAGCACCAGCAGTAGTAGCAGGCAGCCAGTAGCAGGCAGTAGCTAGCAGCAGCAGTAGTAGTAGGCAGCAGCAGCAGCAGGGGCAGTAGTAGGGCAACAGAGCAGGCAGTAGTAGTAGTAGCAGCAGTAGCAGCAGCAGTAGTAGTAAGCAGCAGTGAGCAGTAGCAGCAGTAGTAGCAGGCAGCAGCAGCAGTAGTAGTATGCACGCACCACACTGTCGCTAACGAGTATTCGTCTCTCACCTGTACAGGTGTGGGCGGTGGATCAGTCGGTGAAAGCTGCAGCAGGCTTCGGAGCAGGAGCAGGCTCAGCGTCTGTGCTTCACACTGTCAGCGCTACTGGCAGCAGGAATTACACTCACGTCTACCTGCACTGCCGCGTGAGCGTGTGCACCGCATAGCCAAGTACGGCCAGCCAGAGATAGACGAGGTGATCAGGGGAGGGGGCCGGGGGTTGAGTGGTCCACGGGGAGAGGAGGGGAGGGGGAGGCTATCGGGGGAGAAGGGGGTTGACCGGTCACGGGAGAGAGGGGAGGGAGATGGGGTTGATCTGTCAGCGGGGAGGAAGGAGAGGGTTGACTGGTCATAGGAGAGGAGGGGGAGGGGTTGACGGCTGTCCACAGGGAGGAGGGAGAGGGAGGGGTTGACCGGTTATGGAGGAGGGGGTTGACTGTCATGAAGGGAGGGGGAGGGGTCGACTAGATCAGAGCGGAAGGAGGGCTAACACTGCTCTCTGCTTGTTTTTCTCGGCGAACGGCGAACAGAGCATTCTATCTCTGGGTCGGCTGGTAACAAACTTTCGTCTAAACTGCTCTCTTGTGTTTCCTCCCCTGCGTCTCGTTGCCACGACGACAGTGCGCGGGCTGGACCTGTACTGGCCTGAGCAGTACGCTTCACGGCGCTCCAACAAGCGCTGCTGCGCGCCACGTCCGTGCATGCGCAGCCGGCTCGGTCAGTGGGGACCGTCGAAGATAGACCGCGGAAGCCTTGTTCACTGGCCTTCACGGCAGCCGTTCAACATCGGCTGAGAGACGCGGGAGCTTCGCGCGCAGCCTACGGCAAGGTACCACGCACGCACGCGAGAGCGAGCGAGCGAGGGGGACGGCAGGGGCGCCACGGGGCAGACTACGCAGGTACGCACGTAAGCGCTGATGCGAGGAGAGGGGACCAGGGGCGCCACGGGGCAGCTACGCAGGTACGCCACGAACGCTCAACGTTGCGAGCGAGGGGAAGCCAGGGGCGCCATGGCTTGATGGTGGCGGGGGCGGGGGCGGGGGCATCTACGGCTGGAGCGCGGCCGCAGCGGTAGATCACGCACGTTACGCACCGCGAGCGAGAGACGCCGTGCCCAGGCAGGGTGGCGCCTACAGATCGGCAGGGTGGGGCTGGGGGCGGGGCAATCTACGTTGGGCGAGCAAACTGCTATAGATCGACCGTTGGGTGTCCAGGCAGGGTTGCGTGTCGGGGGGTGGGGGGGGTATCTATTGTTAGGGTGAGGCTGTGATTTGTTATTAGTTGGGCGGGGGCTGGGGTTTATTTACGTTTAGCGTCTAGGGTTGTCTACCTCACTTTTGCGATCCGCACTGTTCTATAGGGGGTAGGTAGGAGCGAGGGTTATCTAAAGGATCCGGGTTCGCAGAACGTCGGTTGCCGTTGGTTACGCGAGGCGAGAGCTGCATGTAGAAGCCTGTAGGAGATGGCGCCCACGGTCGTGCGGACGCCGCGCGTGCGGCGCCCTCTGGAGGCGATCGAGGGCCGCCCCTGTGGTGCGTCAAGGCGCCCCTGGCGGCGTGGTCAGAACTATCGCTCTGGCGAGACGTCACGGTCGTCATGGTAGTGATGGTTTCGCGCTTCGTGTGTTGTTCCAGCGCCGCCGTCGGGGAGATGTGCGCCGTGGCTGAGAGGCGCGTGATCGGCGCTGGATCGGGAGCGGTCGTCGGCCATTAGCGGATGCGCGCGTTCGCTCATCGGCCGGCCTGCTGACAGCTGTGCTACTGGTTCACTACACTCCACAGCGTTACCGGGTGAGGTGACGCATGCGCGGCGGGGAGGGGGATGGGGGAGGTATCTCAGGAAGCTACGCAGGGGAAGGGATTCTTCCACGATTCTCTCGCGATCTTTGCTCCGTAATTGTTATTTCGGGCGAGTGCTTGAATGACGCATTTCTCCTCATTGTCTTCTCGTTCTCTATTCGCTCTTCTGTCTCTGTCTCTGACTCTCCTCTCTCTATTCTCTCTTTTGCTCTGTCTCTGTCTCTGACTGTCTCTCTCTCTCTCTCTTCCCTCCTCTCTCTCTCTCTCGTCTCTCTCTCTCTGTCTCTGTCTCTCTGTCTTTCTCTCTGCTATCTCTCTCTCGCTCTCTCTCTTCTGCTCTCTTTCTCTCTCTCGCTATCTCTCTCTCTCTCTCCCTCTCTCGTCTCTCTCTC
>NW_014577778.1:51214-56223 GCF_000485595.1 Priapulus caudatus | reverse complement strand
TGGGTAGGAGGCGAGGGTTATCTAGGATCGGGTTCGCAGGACGTCGGTTGCCGTGGTTACACGTAGCGAGAGCTGCATCGTAGAAGCCTGTAGAGATGGCTCCCACGTCGTGCGGACGCGGCGTTGGCGGAGCGCCCCCTGGTGGCGCGTCAAGGCGCCCCTGGCGAGGAGACTACGTCACGGTCGTCATGGGTAGTGATGGCTTCGCGCTTTCGTGTTGTTCCAGCGGCCGCCGTGCGGGGAGATGTGCGCGGTGGCTGAGAGCTGCGTGATCGGGCTGAGTCGGGAGCGGTCGTCGCCATGCACATGGCGTCGTTCCTCATCGGGTGCCTGCTGACGCGCTTGCTCTGGTTCATACACTATCACACGGTGTCGGATGCGCATGCGGGGGGAGGGGAGGGGGAGGTATCTCAGGGAAGGCTACGCAGGGAAGGGATTCTTCCACGATTTCTCTCGCGAATCTTTGCTCGCGTAATTGTTATTCGGTCGCGAGTGCTGATGCGCATTTCTCCTCATTTCGCTTCTCTATCTCTTATTCTCTTTCTGTCTCTGTCTCTGACTCTCTCTGCTCTCTCTCTCTCTTTTGCTCTGTCTCTGTCTCTGACTGTCTCTCTCTCTCTCTTCTCTCTCTCTCTCATCTTCTCTCTCTTCTCTCTCTCTCTCTGTTGCTCTCTGTCTTTCTCCTCTGTCTCTCTCTTCTCGCTCTCTCTCTCTCTCTCTTCTCTCTCTCGCTATCTCTCTCTTCTCTCTCTCTCTCTCTCTCTCTTCTCTCTCTCTCTCTCTCTCTCTCTCTCTCATTCTCTAACTTCTCTCTCCTTCCCCTCTCTCCCTCTCTCATTCTCTAACTTTCCTCTCTTCCCTCTTCTCATTCTCTAGCTTTCCCTCTCTCCCTCCCTCCCCCTCTCCCCCCTCTCTACCGCTCCCATTCTCTAACCTTCTTTCTCCGTCCCTCCCCCCCTCTCTCTCTCTCTCTCTCTCTCTGCTCGCCTCTCTCTCTCTCTCTCTCTCTCTCCCCTCTCCCCCCTCCCCCTCTCTCCCTCTCTCCCTCTCTCGGTTCTCTAACCCTCCTCTTTCTCTTGCTTTCCAGACCCTGCACGACGTAAACAAAGACAGTGAGGACAACGGACACGTCGTCCAGCCAGAGCGGTACATCTACCACCAACTCACACACCCCTATGACCATGTCCACGTAGCGGCACGCAGGCCGCCCACCGCCACCACCCAACCGCAGCGAGGCAGGGGGGCGCCACATGCCGGCCGCACCCGCAGGAGGCGACCCCTGGTGGTCGCCGCGCGCCTCCCTCGCTGTACTTACCTCATGTTTATCGACCGTTGCCACTGCGGCGGGCGGGGGAGGCGGGTATGCGGGGGTCGTCACTCCCCCTCACACGGGGGCAGCCCCCGTATTAACTATTTATTTGCCCCCCTGCGCACAGACTCCTTCCCCTCTACCTCCCTTCTCCCCACCCCTTTTCGAACCGGTTGTGGACCCCCACTCCTCCCGCCCGCAGGCGCGCAGTGTGTGCGCACTGCGGTCTCCGTATACACAAACACACACACACACACACACACACAAACACACACACACACACGCACACACACGCACACACACACACACAAACAAACACACACACACACACACACAAACACACAAACACAAACACAAACCACACAAACAACACACATAACACATAAACACAAACACAAACACACACACGGCAACACACACACACACAAAACAAACACACACACACACACACACAAACACAAACACCACAAACACAAACACAAACACACACAAACACACTAACACAAACACATAAACACAAACACAAACAAAAGGCCCACACACACATCACACACACCTAACACAAACACACAACACACCAAACACAAACACACACAACACACACACACAACAGCATTAAACACAAATCACAACACACAACATCACACACACACACAAACACAAACAAACACAAACACAAACACATTACCGGATACGTTCACGTGTTATGTTACGTTAACACCCCGGCGCCTGCGGCGCACCGATGCGTGGGGCGCCACTATCTGCCACTCTCACGTCACGCGCTGTGGTTCACGCTCACTGCCTTCTCTTCTCTCTCTCTCATTCCCCCCCCCCCCCCCCCCCCCCCCCCCCCCCCCCCCTCCCCCCCCCCCCCTCCCCCCCCCCCCCCCCGCCCCCGCCCCCCCCCTCCCGCGCGGGCGTGGAGATGGGAGGCAAGGGGAGAGTGTCGCAGGGCGGCTGCGGAGCGGACATCGACCCACCTACGTCGTGTCGTCGATATCCGGGCGAGTCGTCGACCTCCATCCCCCCCTCCCTGGGCCTCCCCGCCCCTCCCCCGCCACGGCGGCCGAGAGAGAGCAGAGAGGAGCAGCCTGCGAGCGTGGCCTGAACCGAAATCAAACATCCGACGGAAACAGGAATGCAAACACCGGTCGCGGCACGCGCGCGCGCGTGCAGAGAGAGAGAGAGGCGTGCGAGAATCAGGAGACGCGGAGAGGGAGACTTCGTCCCCCCCCCGCACACGCTTCAGACACGCACGCGCGCTCGCCCTATTCGCTGTAAATATCCGGCTTCCTACTCGGTCTTTGCAGTCCTGTTTCTCGCAAAATTTTCCCCCCGAGAAAATTACAGCGATTAACGACATTGCCGACGTTAATTAATTAATTAATATCGACCTGCCGTACATTAATATTATATTGTTTGAAAAGTTGTTCAACTCAGGTATTTTTCATGTGTCATAATGGGCTGGCTCGTGACCTTTCACCCCGGTCAGGTCAAGGTCAGGTCAAGGTCAGGCCACGAGGCCACACCGTGTACAGACAGCAGACGGAGAAGTTTTGTGTATATTGTTTTACAGTGGTGACTCGCTGGAGGCTCCCGCGAGTCTGCGCGTTCGCTCGCGTCTACACTTAAGCCTTTAACCTCACTTTCCAATGATGGCGTCATCGCACAAACAGACGGCAGCGATATATATAAACACACGAACGCGCGACGAGATGTCGCGAGATCACGTGTGGAAGAAGAAGAAGACGAAACGAGAGCGAGAGAGCGTGAGATAGAGAGAGCGGCGTAGGATGGCCCCTCTGCGCGTATATAGAGGGCGCCACGCCGCGGCGAGACGATGACGAAGACGTCTCTCCATCCTCCCACCTGGTGACGACGGCGCCGCCGTCGCCGCTGTGACGGTGGCGCCCTCCCTAGAACCCGGTGGCGGTCGGAGCGCGGCGTCCCTCGCAGGGGGCGCGTCCGACGAAGCGCGGCGGCGGCGGTGGCCACGAGGGGGCGCCGCCGCCCGCGCCGCAGCAGTAACTGACACTGCCATAGCGTGGAGTGGAAGGAGCGCGTGTGAAAAGTGTAATATACTGGGGGCGGGAGTGCGCGCGTACGCGAGGGAGAGAGAGAGGTAGGGGGCGCCGCGTGTCCCGCCCATCTGTAAATACATAGTTCGGATCTAGTGACTCTGTGTAAAGTGGTAGCATCCAGACTTGAAATACCTCATTGGTTTTTGTGTGCGTGCGCGCGCGGACACAACAGGCATAGGAGCCGAGAAGTAGTCGTGTCGCCATTGTGTTTTTTTCGCTTTCATTGCTTCTGTCTTTTGCTTTCATGAGAGAACGCACGGTTTTAGCCCGCCTCCTCCTCCTGCACCTCCTCCCCCGTCGCTCACGAGTAGCACGTTCCGCGGTCGGCACGCGACGAGTTTCGGCGCATATCCCAGCCTGTCGCAGTCATGCTGTGTGTGTGTGTGTGTGTGTGTGTGTGTGTGTGTGCGTGCGTGCGTGCGTGCGTGCGTGCGTGCGTGCCGTTGCGATGCTGTGCGGCGGGCCAGTGGGTGTGCGCATCGTCTCTGCTGTGGGCTGTGTTACGTTTTAATTCACTAGGTTCCTAAACTACTGCGCCTCTTAAGCTTACCTCAGACGCAGAACAGGGTCTAAATGTGTTACCTCAGCCACCCCGCTGGCACGCTGGTTGGTCGTGGCCTCCCCATCCCCTCCTCCCCCAAGCCCACGATGGCGTAGCAACAGCAGCAGCAGCAGAGCAGCAGCAGTGTGCAGTAGGAGCAGAGCAATAAGCTACAGCATAAGTAAGAGCCAGTAGCTAGTAACAACAACAGCATCAGCTATGTTAGTAGCAGCAGCCAGCAGCAACATCAACAGCAGTAAAGCAGCAGGCAGCAGCAGCAGCAGCAAACAGGAGCCAGCAGCTAGTCAGTAGCCAACAGCAGCAGCGTCAGTAGTAGCCAACAGCAGCAACAGCAGCAGCCCAGCAGCAACAGCTAGCAGCAACAGCAGCGTCATTTACGTATCAGAACGTTGCCGCTTGTTCCGAATTTGCTATCGCTTGCTTTGCCCCGACGGCTGCGCAGCTGGTGCGGTGTTTTCGTGGCGTGGGTGGGGACCGCTAATTGAAGCTGGGTGGCGAGCGGAGGGAGAATGGAGCTTTAAGTTGTCAGGCTGCTATTGGCAGAAAGCACTGCGGCGCTACAGACCTGTTATGTTAACCTACCTCAGCGAACTGTTGGTGTTGGTCGCCTACTGGCTGCCCAGCAAGAGACCAGTATTGCTTTGCTTCCGCTTTAAATTTACCAGCAGTAGCCAGAAAACAGCAGCCTAGCTGCGATCAGCAGCAGACAACAGCAGCAGCAGCCAACAGTAGCAGCAGCAACAGCAGAGCAGCAGCAGCAGCAGCAGGTATGTCAGCATGCAGCAGTAAACAGCGTGGCGCGACACACAATCCCGAATATCGGTGGGTTGGTGGATGGAATGCGAGCGTGTCCGTTCGACGCCTCGTGTTAGCTACTTACTGTCACACGACGATCAAAATAGCGTTCGCTAGGTCGCCATGACACCTTACTAACGATTACCAGCTTAAGTTAAAGAGCAGAGCAGTTAAGAGAGAAGAGAGACGCGGGTCACAGAAGCATCATACTTATCTCTTCTCCTTAACTAACTTACTCTCCTTTCGTGTACACCTGCTGGCG
>NW_014577778.1:37551-49293 GCF_000485595.1 Priapulus caudatus | reverse complement strand
TCACAGCTTCTCACCCTGTCTGCTTATCAACCAGTTTAGGCCCTCCACTCCACCACATTCTCCCTTCTCCCGCTTCTCCTCACAGCTGTCTCATTCTCCCTTCCTCATTCCTCACCAGTTCTTCCCCCTCCTTCTTCTCCACAGCTTCTCCCTTCTCCCCCATCTTGCCTCCGCCAGCCTTCCTTCTCTCCCTCCTTCTCATCAGCTTCTCCCCTCCTCCTTGCTCACAGCCTTCATCCTCTGTCCCCCTCCTCCACCTTCTCCCTTCTCCCCTTCCTCTTTACCAGCTTATCTCCATTTCCCTAACTCATTCTCCACCCCTTCTCCTCTCTTCTTCTCCCAGCTTCTCCCTTCTTCCCTCTGCTCCACAGCTCCTTCTCCCCTCCTCCCTTCTCCTTCCTTCACCCAGTCCTTCTCACGTCCTCCCTTCTCCACTAGCTGCTCTCCCGTCATCATCCACCTTCTCGCTTCGCCCCTTCCGGCCTTCACAGCTGTCTCCTCTTTCTTCCTTCCCATTCGCACCAGCTTCTCCCCTCCTCCTTCTCACAGCTTCCTGCCTTCTCCCCCTCTTCCTCCGCCAGCTTCCTTCTCTCCCTCCTTCTCCAATACGCTATCTCCCCCTCTCCTTTTCCACAGATTCTCGCCTCCCCTCCTCCACTTCTCCCGTCTCCCTTCCTCTTTACCAGCTTCTCCTCTCCTCTTCCTCATTCTCCAGCAGCTATCTCCCTTTCTCTTCTCTACCGCTTCTCCCTTCTCCCCCCTCCTTTCTCGCCAGCTCCTTCTCCCCTCCTTCATCCAACGAGCTTTTTCCCCCTCCACCACTGTCTCCTTTCCCTTCCTCCTCCACCAGCTGTCTCCGCTTTCTCCACAGTTCTTACTTATCCCCTCCTCTTCCGTCTCTCCACAGCCCTTCTCCCTCTCCTCCACACCTTCTCCCTTCTTCCCCTGTCCTCTCCGCCCACTTCTTACCCTTCTTCCCATTTCCTCATCTCACCTAGCTTCTCCCCCTCCTCCTTCTACCACATGCTTCTCCTTCTCCCCGTCTGTCTTCGCCAGCCTCGTTCTCTGCCTCTTTCTCCGACCCCAGCTCTCTCCCTTCTCCCTACTCATTCTCCACCAGCTTCGCCCCTCTCCTTCGCCACCCGCCTGCTCCTGCTCCCCCTTTCTTTCCGCCAGTCCTTCTCTCACGCTCCTTCTCCACCAGCTTCCTCCCCTCCGTCCACCACCTTCTCCCTTCTCCCCTTCCTCTTTCTCCACCAGCTTCTCCTTTCCCCTTCTCATTCTCCACCAGCTTCTCCCCCCTTTCTCAACCAGCTTACTGCCCGCTCCTCCTTCGGCCACAGCTCTTCTCCTTCTCCCGTTTCCTTATTGTTCCATTAGCTTTTCTCCTGTCCTCATTCTCGACCGCCTTCTCCCGCTCCTCCGTCTCCACCGAGCTTTCCTTTACTCCCCTCCTCTCCACAGCTCGTCATTTCTCCTCCTTCGCCCTTCCTTTTCTCCACCAGTTCTCCCTCTCCCCTTCCTATTCTCCACCAGCTTCTCACCCTCATCTCCACAGCGTCTCGCTCCTCTTCTCCACCAGGCTCTCCCTTCTCCCTTCATTATTTGTTCACTAGTTCTCCCCTTCCTCATCGCACCAGCTTCTCCTCTCCTCCTTCATCCACACCTTCTCCCTTCTCACCCTTCCCTTCTCACCAGCCGGTCTGCCTTCTCCTTCCTCATTCTTCCACCGGCTTCTCCCCCTTCCTTCTCCATCCAGCTTCTCCACGCCTATCTTTCTACGGCTTTCTCCGCTCCTCCTATCGCCACCAGCTTCTCCTTCTCCTCCTTTTGTTCATAGCTTCTCCTTGCCTCCTTCTCCACAGCCTTCTCCTCTACTCCTGCTTCACCGCTTCTCCTTTCTCCCCCTCTCTCACAGCTTCCTTCTCTTCCTCCTTCTCCCTCTCCTTTCACCAGCTTTTCTCCCTCTCCTCCTTCGTACACCCTCGTTCTCCCTCTCCCCCCTCCTCTTGCTCCACCAGCGTCTCCCTTCTCCCTTCCTCATGCTTCACCAGCTTTTCCCCTCTCTTCATCCACAGCTCTCCCCTCCGTCCACCACCTTTCTCCTTCTCCCCTTCCTCCTCCTCAGCTTCTCCCTTTCACCAGCTTCTTCCTTCTCCCACTCCTACTTCTCCACAGACTTCTCCTTTCTCCCCTTTCCTCTTCTCCGCCAGCTGTCCTTTCTCCTCTCTCCTCCACCAGCTTCTCCTTCTCCGTCCTCTCCACCAGCTTCTCCTTTCTCCCTGCCTCCTTCCACACCTCCCTTCTCCCGCCTCCTCCTTTCCTTCCTTCTCCATCAGCTTCTTCCCATCCTCCTTCTCCACCACTTCTCCTTTCCCTTCTTCCATCCACCGCTCTCTCCCTTTCCTAGTTCTCCACAGATTCTGCCCTTCCTCTTCTCCGCCAGCTTCTCCTTCTCCCTCCTTCTCCTCCAGCTTCCCTTCTCCTCTTCCTCCTTTCTCCACAGCTTCTTCAACCTCTCATGCTGCACTAGTTCTCCCTACTCCACCTACTAGTAGACTACTCTAACTTCTCCTCCCTCCCCTCCATACTGCTTACCACTGCCCTCCTTCGCCCTCCAAAAATGCCTGACCAGCAACTCGAGAGTACTGACGATGTGTCCACTGATACGCCCAACGCCGATGCCGCCGTTAGCGCATCTTGGCGGTGGGCGTTTGCAGTTAGTTTCCGACGCCTAAACCTAATGGTTTACCTATATAATATATATATATAAAATATATATATAATATATAATTATATAATATAAATATATATATATTTCTAAAGGAATTCCCATTGGCTGTAATAAATTAGTTTTGTTAGCGCCATCTACAGGCAAATATCAGCGCAGGCTCGTTTGCGGTCCCTGAGATGAAAATCGAAGAAAGGTATCGAATAACGTTAAATCTATTCCGCTAGTTCATTTACACAGATCTTGCGTCCACCATCTGCGACGGATTACACCGAGCTTATCTACAGCCTATAAAAATGCCATCTCGAGCAGAGGATATATTGAAAGGCTTCAAACTGTATCCTTGTTTATTTATGTTTTCACCTGCCAGTGCCGAGGGGGGGATTAGCCATTAGGCATTACCTGGCACTGGCACTGGCAGGTTGAATGACGATTGTCATAGTCCTAGCTAAAATACGAATGGTTAATAATATTACTGCTGATGTTATACTGGCTAGTTGGCTTCGTGTTATTTCTTACGGTTTTGCAATATACGAGTGACTGGAATCGATAATAGAACAGTAGGCCTACATCACATATGATATGACATGTGTCATTGTATGCGTCTAAACAGAGGAATTTCGGCATTGCTCCGACCTGTGATTGGATAAAATTAAATAATAAAATTAAATATGATTAAACGTAGAACAAGTTTGGATGCCCCAACAGAACCTTCACCATGACCATGCAGAGAGCGGCTCTTGAAAACCCTCCTGGGGTTTGGGTGCAGCAGCTTATTACTATAGTTCAGCTTAATAAACAGTACACTGGAGATACTTTAGGGAGCAGGATCAGCTGCACTCGCAACCTATAAGCATCGGGATAGCCGATGTATTCCTTTTTTTCTTTTCTTTTTTTGCAGGGACAATCCGATCTAAAGGTTACTAGTCCATGGGTGGCGATACTAGTATACGGCTGTCTAATGATCCCGGCGCTCAATGCGGAACGTTACCCTGGGTGCGGTCCGGTTATACCGGAACCTAACCTACGGTACTATCTATATATGCCGTACCGTACCTACGCCTACTCGATAATCGAGTCTAGGGAATCGCCTCACGCCTACGTTCCCTCCCTACCCGTAACCCGTAAGTCCTAACCCTCAATCCTAACCTACCATAATCAATTTTAGTGACCAGGGTACGTTCCGGTTATACCTGACCAGTAACCCAGGGTACGTTCGGCAGTACCCTGGGGACATAGCACCTATCAGCCTCTAGCTTACTGCTATTACGATGGCCCTTCACTGCTATTTTTTAAGAGCTGCAGCATATAATCAAAAATTTTGCGAAATATATCAATGATCGTTAGGTAGCCTTCACTGCGTCGGTGGTCAAGACAGTGTAAGTAGGTGTCAGTTTGTTTTGAGGGAAAATTAGCCAAAGGACATGTTCATCCCAGAGTATGGCAATACTCTCCAGGGATGTGAGTCCTTACATATATAACTGATACTCCTTCTGGAAGAACAAAAAACAGGGAGATTCTTTAACGAGCATTATTTCAGTAATTGGATGAATCTCAGAGATGCTGACAGTGGCAAGATCCTCTGGCAAAGTAGTGATGATTTGTAAGTGCAGCGATGCCCCATGTGGAGCATATATGTAGTATATAATTATATATTGCACTAATATATTGCAATTATAGGCAATATTGCAAAGAAGCAATGATTTTTTAATCCTAATATAATGAATGCAGTTAGGGATAATATAAATATACTGGTATAATTGGTACATACATAATTTTGGAAATAACTGTTAATATTTCCACAGTCAATAGTGTATTACTCTGTAAAAAATCTATCTATGTATTGGATGTGTGTGAGATTCATGATGTTGATGTGCTTATTTTTATGCTTCAGATCAAATCCAACTTTAGACCATGAAGGTAAATCAACGCTTCTGTTACATGCTCATCGCCTATCATCTTGTTATCGTTTACTCGCATCCAAGTAGTTCTCAGTTTTAGGTGTTTAGGCAAGTTTAAGGTTGATCCCTGCAGTCTAAAAGTTGTGTGCCCGGAGTCATGGGCGCCAACGTGCATTAATCCTAGAACTGAACACATCTCTCACGTAACTGCTGCATTGTGCCTTAGTCGATACAACCATAAACGCATTTAAAACTTTACAACACATATCTTGAGGTTTGCCTGCACCTGATGAAATGGCAAATCTTTTTCCCACTGTGTGTAAATTTCAGTTGTTCTCTATTTTAGCTCGCGTGCCAAAAAAAGTATTGAAGTGTCGCGCGGTGTCGAGGGAAGTAAACTTTTCCTCGAAAGAACCAATGGAAAAGTTCCGACTAGAACAGAAAGTTTTATTCAAGGGAAAGTGTATTGAAGGTATGTCACTGCACGAGAATGCATAGCTGTTTGCGAGCTTAAAGGTTCAGTGAATTCGTTATCAATGTGTAATTAGTGTAGTCATGTGTATATATACTAATCTGCATAGATATTTTCAATATAATTCTATGAGTAATTAATTGTTCATGGGCCCAGCTAAAATAAACTCTATAGCTGCACTTGAATAGTTTATCAAATCTGTCATTAGGGGGCAGCACTTACATTCTGATAGTAAGTTTGCGCGTTGACGACTGCTAAATTGTAAGCAATACACGATTTTCCCCCGTGTGCTTTTTTAGAGTGGTACTTTGATTTTGGATTTGTCATTCCAAACTCCACAAACACCTGGCAATCGTTGATCGAGGCAGCCCCAGAGTCACAGATGATGCCAGCAAATGTTCTCAAGTAAGTATCATAAATGTGTCTGTGTGTGGGCGTGTGATTGCGTGCGTGTGTGTGTTGTGTGTGAGTGTGTTCATGTGTGCATGTGTGTTGTGTGCATGCGTGTGCGTGCGTCTGCATGCGTGCGTCTGCATGCGTGCTGTACATGTGTGTGTTGTGTGCGTGCGTCTGCATGCGTGCTGTACATGTGTGTGTGCGTGCATGCATGCTGTGTGTGCGTGCGTGCGTGCGTGCGTGCGTGCGTGGGTGGGTGTGCGCGTGCGTGGGTGTGTGTACGTTTTAATTCACAGGTTCCTAACTACTGGCCTTTAACTTACCTCAGACGAGAACCCAGGGTCTAATGTGTACCTCAGCACCCCCGTGGCACCTGGTGGTCGTGCCCCCCCTCCCCTCCCCCCAAGCCACGATGGCGTAGCAACAGCAGCAGCAGCAGCAGCAGCAGCAGTGGCAGTAGGAGCAGCAGCAATAGCTACAGCATAAGTAAGAGCAGTAGCAGTAACAACAACAGCAGCAGTTGTAGTAGCAGCAGCAGCAGCAACATCAACAGCAGAAGCAGCAGCAGCAGCAGCAGCAGCAACAGGAGCAGCAGCAGTAGTAGCAACAGCAGCAGCAGCAGTAGTAGCAACAGCAGCAACAGCAGCAGCAGCAGCAACAGCAGCAGCAACAGCAGCAGCAGCAACAGCAGCAGCAACAGCAGCAGCAACAGCAGGTCATTTACGTATCAGAACCGTTGCCGCTTGTTCCGCTTTGCTATCGCTTGCTTTGCCCCGACGTGCCGCAGCTGTGCGGGTGTTTGTGGGTGGGTGGGGGACCCTAATTGACTGGGAGTGGGAGGGAGGGAGAATGGAGCTTAAGTTTGTCAGGCTGCGTTATTGGCAGAAAGCCAGCTGGCGTACAGACCTGTATGTAACCTACCTCAGGAAGTGTGGTGTTGGTCGCTACGCTGCAGCAAGAGACCAGTTGCTTTGCTTCGCTTAATTTACCAGCAGTAGCAGAAACAGCAGCAGCAGCAGCATCAGCAGCAGAAACAGCAGCAGCAGCAACAGTAGCAGCAGCAACAGCAGCAGCAGCAGCAGCAGCAGCAGTAGCAGCAGCAGCAGTAACAGCGGTGGCGCACACACAATCCCCGAATATCGGTGGGTTGTGGATGGAATGGAGCGTGTCGTCGACGCTCGTGTTAGTACTTACGTCACAGACGATAACTAGCGTCGCTAGTCGCCATGACACCTTACTAACATTACCAGCTTACCGTTAAGAGAGAGAGTAAGAGAGAGAGAGAGACGGGTCACAGAAGCATAATATCGCGGTAGAGAGGGTAGTGAGATTGCGCCCCCTTCCCCACGCACCCCGCTGCATAACAGACATTCTGTGTCGGCGATGGTGGCGACACCTGCCAGCAGTTCATTTCAGCTTTACTAGATAGGTGGAGATTGACGTGTGACAGGCTGGGAAACATGCACCGAAAGAAACACACACACACACACACAAAAAAAGATTTCAGTACCCATTCGAGTGTATGTATGTATGTATGTATGTTTGTATGTATGTATATATATATATACACGCACCACTGACGAAGTACCATGACGTTATATTATTTTTACCCGTACCGTTCTGTACTACCCCCGAAAATCATGACTCATCACATTTTTAGAAATTGACAGTGTTTTTATTATCTTCATATATATATTATACATATATATATATATATATATATTATAAACATTCTATGATATTGAACGTTTTATTGGAACGGTTGACGACGAAGAAAAAAATACAATCAGATGGGAAGTGTAATTAGTTAGCGTTAATTAGAACATTTTAACGTCGAGATCAAGTGTTTTACTCGCGAGCGCGCTCTGTATTTAAAAACGAGTTGCATGCCTGAGGTTTGAAGGTTTTGCGTCGTGTAGTTTTTATTCGTGGACGGGGATCAGTGACCGATGATGACACGCCCCCCCCCCCCGTCGCTCTCACGCCGCGGCGCCGTGCTGCGGATTTTATTCTTCGTGAAGATTTTAACCGGCATGTGAATAGGCTTTCGGTTTTGTTACAGTTTCTATCAGTCCCTTCCTGGGCACGCATGCGTGGCGTGGCCGCGGGCGCAAACATGTCTGCCGCAAGGCACAAACATGTCCGCCGCAAGGCACAAACATGTCCGCCGCAAGGCACAAACATGTCCGCCGCTAGGCACAAACATGTCCGCTGCGCGCGCGGCGCCACGCGTCGTCGCCCGGTGGCGGGTCTCCTTTCTCTACTCCTGCTCAAGCCCTTCTGTTGGTTATTTTGTATCTAGTAACAGTGACTGTACTATCGTGTAAATACGGCGCGTGCCAGGGCAGGCGCGGACGCGGCGGCGGTTACCGCGTGAGAGAGTGTAATATATTAGGCGTGCACGTGCGCGTGCGCGGCTCGCGTCTGCCCGGCGACGACGTCACCCTTTCTTTATACAGTGTATTTATGTAAATCTGAGGTCATGTTTTTATCGGAGTTTCTCCCCCTTCCTCCTTCGTCTCACCGGCCTCGATCCCGTCGCTAGACGTCCGCGGGATCGGCGCCACCTGGTGGGGGGCAGCCGAACCCCGCCGGCCGGTTGGCTGCGTTGTTTTCTAGTTGTCATTTTCCACTGACGGGTTGACGGTTGTCACGGAAGTCGAACCTTAGACGTCGCGAAGGTGCTGGAACGGACTGTCGCGCCCACTGGTGCCATTTCTTCTCGCTTGTGCGTGTGCACCAAACTCGCTTCCCTAACCGCTGTCCGCTGTTATCACACACGCACGCTTTTTCCCCCGAGAGAGCGAGAGAGAGAGAGTAGATGTTGGTGGGCAACGTTACTGCAGAATTATTCGTATACAGGACGACCCAGAAACTTTTATATATGAGTTACGGAGGTTTATCCGGTATTGTGCCAATTTTACGTGTAGTTTTGTGCCCCGTTCTAGCAAGATGTTTGCGACGTATCCGGCAGTTCGCGCGCATCTGGTTCGACTTCCTGATCCGATCTGTCGACCCGACATGTTTTCTCATACAGCCCCCCCCCCCCCGTTCAGATGTCTATAGATTTTTGTAAGAATATTATTGTACAGTATATAACTTCTTGTAAAACGGTGGATGCGTCTCTGATTCTGTCATGACATATTTTTATGTGAAGTAACGTCGTGTTCTTTCTTCTTTCGTGACGCGATTTTAGCGAGCGCGCGATCATGAACGATCGCGCAGCAAAAACAGTGAGTTTTTTCTCCCGTTGTTCATCCTGTGTTTTGTACCGTGTTTTATCCCCGCCGGGGGGGCGCTGTGGGTCGCGATAGCGGCGTGTGTTCGGGGCGCTGTGCCCCCCACTCACGGCAATACAAGAACATGGCACACGCATTTCGACCTCCCCCCCTCCTCTTCCTTCTCACCACCGTCACCTCTCCGTACTTTCCCCGATCAGGTGCCGCCACCACGAGGGGACACTCACGAGCGGTATGCCATAGAGGGCGCTGTTGCTGATGAAGTTACTTACCTCGCCAGGTGGCGCGTAGGTTTTTCCCGTGCAGTCCCGCTAGTTGTCTCGCACGTTAGATTTTGCGTTAGCGGACAAAAAATGGCGCAAAAAATAATTCGGTGTAGAAAACTGCGCGACGAGTCTTATAGACGGCGCTGCATCGCGGGAGAGTACGGCGGGGTTAGAGGTCAACGTCGCTGGACGCCGGTTGTATGGGCGGCGTCGATTGTTTTTACTACTTGTTAGAATCGTGTTGAGGTATTTCTACATTAGACAGTAATTAAGGCGTGTGTGGTCTCGTATTTTAACGGATATCGTAACGGTTACAATCGTGTCGCGATGATGATGATTCTAGTTTCGACGTTTTCGATGTTGTCACGGTGTGCACTTGGGCAGCAGCAGCCGTAAAGAACGTGTGCGTGCGTGTGTATGTGTGCGTGAGTATGCGTGCGTGCACGTTGGTCCGACGTGGTGGAAAGGTCGTTCGCTTGTTGATAAGTCACGTGATCGCCCCTCGCGTGCGCGCGTGACCTTGTCACACAAGGGCGAAGGTCAATCATCTGTTGCCATCTTGTAGTTCCACCTACGGGCCCCGTACCTGTACTTGTGTATAGTAGGCGTCACTAGGAAGTTAGGAAGTGGTTACTATGTCTGCGCGCGTTGTCAGCAACTTTACATGCTGTGTGGTCTTAAAAAACGCAATGCGTAAATCATGATCTACGAAATAATTTATTCAAAAGCGCGTCGGATTTGTTCAGTCGTGGCGACGTCGCGCTAACGTCGACGAGATGTGATGACGCTGATGACACCAGCGCCATCGCGTGGTGATTGCACGTACTATGACTGTGCACTCGCATGGCACGCGCGCGCGTGATTCGTACCGTCTTCTACACCCCCGCGTGGTCCCGATGACGACGCGGATTTTTTTTTTTTAAGTAAGTGCGCAAAAGGTTGCTGACGGCAAGATACAATATCTGACCACAGGTCTGCTACGTTGCGTTGTACGGAGGTAGATGGCGTGACGGTCGGTTGTGACGTATGCCTCTGTCTTGTTTTGAACTGTGCCATGTTCTTTTATAGGCTGCGTGCACCACACGGATGTTTTGTGTGTGTGTGTATATATATATAACAGTAATACCTCATATTTGAAATGGAAAACGGAGAATATAATTAACACATGTATAAAAAGTTACTTCGCTTGTTCTGTGATTCATGAAGTTGTTGACCGTTGCTTTTTTGATGCATCGCAAACGTCACAATCAACACGTTAACAAACCCGAAACGAATGTAATATGAAAACCTTCAAGCCATCTCATTTTCTTCATTTTTATCCTCTCACTCTTGCTTCACTCCTTTCTTCTTTAATTTCTCTTCACTCTTTTCACTACTTCTTTCTTCTGTAATTTTTTCCAGTGTTATCTTTTAATTCTACTCCACTTGATCTTTATCCTTTAAATCGTCTATGTTCCTTTATCCTATAATTCTTCTGCGCTTCTTTATCATTTGATTCTCTATTCTCTTCATTAATTGTTAGCCACTGCTTTCTCCTTCAATTCTCCACTCCTCTCTTAATTCTTTAATTTTACCCCTCTCCTCTCTCCTTTAATTCTCCACTCCTTTCTCCTTTAATTTTACTGCACTCATTTCTTCTTTAATTTTCCAGTTTATTCTTCAACTCTTTTCCACTATTCTTATTTAAATCTTGTTCTTTTTATCCTTTCGTTGTGGTGTCCATCATTCCTCTTCACACACAAACATGCACACACACACACACACACACACACACACACACACACACAACACACACACAATATAGCACCACACACACACACACACACACACACACGCACACACACACACACACACACACACACACACAACACACACACACACACACACACACACACACACACACACACACACACACACACACACACACACACACCTGGCCTGTGTTCTATATATATAATGAAAGAGAAATAGTACCAGGTATGTAATGATAATAGACGAAAATTTTCCTCTTCAATTTATGCTTCTGGTGCAATATATTAGAAGTAGCTAGGTAAAATGGGAATTTCGTGAGAGTAGCGGAAGTATGCATACATGTCAACCTATACGCAATGCCCGTAAGTTTTACGGATTTTCACCCATTTAAATTGCTTACGCCCGTACACCTAAAATCATACGAATTATAAACAAACTTGGCTCAAAATTTATTGCGTGATGTTTTGTTTAGAGAACGATAAAATAACGCATGAACACGCGCTGCCATGAACACAAGTAAAGAGAACAAAGAACATCAACCGGATGTTTAACTGAAGTCTCGCGGCAATGAGACCTCGTTCGACTGCTGTGTAATTACACCAACTGACAGGCAGCTCCAGATGCAGGTCTGCCACTCAAAATTTTCATTTCTACCTATCACGCATGCGCATTTCCACCTACTTTCCCCCTACGCCCATCGGCCAAGTTTTCACACACACAAAGTTACCTTTCCCCTATAAAAATCATGTAAATACTTTTGTTATGGATGTGTTTACTAGAGACTCCCCAACCCTTAGCATCTCCTAAACTGTAGATTCTCCCGCCTGGACCACCTTCCAAACTGGAGACTTACAAAATAATGAGAAATGTGCGTGAAGCGCACATCACGAGCGCGAAGCGCGAAGTCCCTTGCATATTGTCATCCATAACCACTGATCACTGATCTTTTAGAGATCATTAAAACGGGAATTTCTTGAGAATTTTT
>NW_014577778.1:28237-34914 GCF_000485595.1 Priapulus caudatus | reverse complement strand
AAGGCGGGGGAGACGGAGGAAGGCGGGGGAGACGGAGGAAGGCGGGGGAGACGGAGGAAGGCGGGGGAGACGGAGGAAGGCGGGGGAGACGGAGGAAGGCGGGGGAGACGAAGAAGGGGCGGCGGGGTTGCCAGTTTAGGTTTGCATCGGGGCGAGGGAGGGGGAAAGAGGACATGAAAGCGTCTGCGTGTGTGGTGCCAGCGTGTAAATTTCTCCGCTTGTGTTCAGAGCTGCGTGGCTCGAGTGTTGGCGCGGCGGCAGAAGACACTTGTTATTAGTTATAAGTGAGCGTTATTTACCTGCTGGCACCGCAGCACACTGATGCTAGTGTCAATTATTATTGAAATTTTAACCACGTGCAATTTGCGGCAGCTTTTGTCGCAGCTATACATAAAAAAAAATGAGAATAACACGACAAAGGGTGACAATGTGAAAACATGACAGCGTGTAAATATCTTTAAAAAACATAGTTTTATCTATTGCTTTCTGTTCTCTCTATGAATTGAAACACGTTTTTGAATTTGCTTATAACCAGTTGTATATAATACATCCCTTCTATTTCTGTCCGTATTGTGGGCCTTGCTGAGTATGTAGAACTTCTCATCTGTGACATAACTTTGGAAATGGACAGAGTTTATACGTGTGTGCTGCGATAGTAAATTATCAAGTGACGGAACATTTGAATGTGAATAGAACATTTTCTATTACGGACTCTTGAAATTATTCTAAGGTGTATTGCAGCCATGAGATGTATTGCATTTGTTATTCCTGCGTAAGAATGAGTTGGAGGGGAAACGTCTGAGGGTCATCTGACAATCATTACTGATTGTCAGAAGACCTTCAGGTTGATCATTGACTGATCAATCATTACACTCGCTTGTACAGCAGCCATCTTTGTGCTTGTACAGCAGCCATCTTTGTGCTTGTTTCCTAATAGCGATGTTCAGCTTAAGACGGTGTTTTCTGGTGTAATGTTTACCTTCATGCAAGTGAACGCCGAGCGAGATATTCCGTTTGTTGTCGCTGTACAGTCATCCAGTTTTTAATGCTTCGTTTGTCTTTTTAATTGTGAATTTAATTTTTTTGGACGAATGGACAACAAGGGAAACGCTGTTCAGGTTTCATGGGCTTATATATATATATATTATATATGTATATATATATATATATATAATATATTGTAGTGTCCGCTGTCGTAACAGTCTAAGGCTCCGTCTGTGATGTGTATAACTAATGGTCTCTTTATTGTCTAGCATGTTTAACAAAGTGAATTTCCGCTGTTCGCTATTATTTGCTGTCTAAAATCGCATCACTGATTCTTTACGTAGATGCCAAGGTTGCTTCACCTCACGTGCTTAAGGCTAGCTTGAGTTTTAAGCTAATAAACTTAATAAAATAATTTATTTAATTTAGATCTCCTGACGTACTCACAATGCTTAAAATGGCCAGGATTTCGAAGTTCGACTTTACAGATTGAATCCGTTTTTGAGATCCAGAATTGAACTACCATGTTTTGCATTGTTTATATTATTATTGCAAGCTAAATGCTTTTTTGGTGCCTCCACATTAATTTTTCCAGAAGTATCTGTGTTCTATGGCAGCAGTAATTGTAACGTGGTAGGTGGGGTACGTGCGTGAGGATAATGTTTTTTAACTTTTGCACTGCAGTAATGTTTCTTACTGCGAATTCCAGCACACTATATGATAATTGTATAAAATTTCTTATGAACATTACTTGTTGGAAGCAAGAGAAGAATTTTAGGTATACATGTGACTGCTTATTTATAAATTTATCATGATGTACAGTGTTTTATGTATTAGTGTAGTAATTTGCCAGCCAATTTTTCGCAATATGATGAAAATAAATGATTGGCTGTTACATACTTCCCTGTTATGACTTCAATATCTGTTTAATGACATGTTCTATACAATGTCTAGCAGTGCATGCTGCCCTGATCAGTTGATCTACACAATTGTGACCGATTATAAACATGGAAAACTGCCCCTGATAACTGATTCAATGATTTAATGTGCTCCGAGCAATCACTGTTTGAATGGCTCCCTTTCTACTAGCAACTACACGAGTGAATAGTTAAATACAGACTGTTGTAAGACATGGTTCCCACAAAAGTGTGAATTATTTTTTCAATGACTTTTCAAGGACATTTCAAGGACAATCTGTGACAAGTAGGAGGGAGGGAATAATGCAGACGGAGATGTGCACACGCATGCGCAGTACACACGATCAGACAAACGCACGTACGGCACACACACAGTCACGGATGCACATATTCCTTTCCTTCTAATATAGTTACTTCTTTCGCTTTCCCGCGCACCCTCCCCCTTCGCTCCATGACTCTCACCTCTCTCTCTCTCTCCCTCTCTCTCTCTCTCTCTCTCTCTCTCTCTCTCTCTCTCTCTTCAATGCAGACGAGATGTGCACACGCAATGCGCGAGTTACACACGCGCAGACAAAACGCACGTACGGCACACACACGCTGCATCCGCATGCCATATTGGCTTTTTCCTTCGTAATAATAGTACTCTCTGGCTTCGCTGCTCACCCTCTCCTTCTTCCGTGACGTTTCTCTCTCTCTTTCTTTCTCCTGTCTCTCTCTCTTTCTCACACACACACCACACACACACACACACACCACCCACACACTACACACACACACACACCCACACACACAACACGACACGACACACAACCACACCCACACACACACACACACACACTCGTCTCTCTCTCTCCTCGTCTCTCTCTCTCTCTCTCGCTCTCTTTCGTTGACTCTTTCGCTGCGCAAACAATTTCTCTTCACGGCACGGACGCAGCACGGACGCACCACGCACGCACGGCCACGCACGCACGCAACGGCAGCACACATACACCCTCACACACTCTACTCATCCTCTCTCTGGTATGCTCTCTCGGCAAATGTTTCTCATCTTTCGTGCGGCGCTATATGATAGTACACATACACTGTATATATATATATATATATATATATATATATAATATATATTACAATATAATGTTATATATATATTATATATATATATATGTATATATTATACTCGCCTTTTTTCCGTTGTTTCCTTGCTCACTTCGCTTACTCCCTTTCGCGAT
Organism: Priapulus caudatus; assembly: GCF_000485595.1. Lineage (NCBI taxonomy): Eukaryota > Metazoa > Priapulida > Priapulimorpha > Priapulimorphida > Priapulidae > Priapulus > Priapulus caudatus. The sequence goes on along the minus strand of NW_014577778.1, from coordinate 31,784 downwards.
TGGGTAATGGCCGAAAAAAAAAAAACGACGGCAAGTTCCAGCATGGAAAAACAATTTGCAGGTAAATGGACGAGATTTCAGTCGAAACTCAACCCACGAGGCACAACATGTGAAATTTACGGCCTATAATAACGCGCACGCGTGCCGTGCGCAACCAATACTCGCGCTGTGTGCGCTCCGGTCGCGTGTGTGTATTGTGTGCTTGTGTGACTGTCAAACGCGTATGTATAGCGTATAACTCATATTTTATGTTTTTGGGGGTGAAAAAGTTTAGGCTGCGAAAACCGGCCATTTGCCTGGCTAACCTTTCCACCGTGCAACTGGTGCCGTGGCGATACTATCCGGCGAGAGGGAGGGAAATACTGAGGGGAAGGGAGTAAGAGGGGAAGAGCGAAGGAAAGAGGAGAGAAAGGAGATAAGGGGACGGAGAGGGATATAATGCAGACGCGAGATGTGCAGCACGCATGCGCAGTAACACACGCGCGAAGACAACGCACGTACGGCACACACAGCAGTCACGGCATGCACATATTCTATTTTCTTCTAATATGTTACTTCTCTCGCTTTCCCTCTGCACCCTCTCGCTTCTCCCGTGACTTTCTCTGCTCTCTGCCTCCTACTCTCTCTCTCTCACCCCACACACACACACACACACACACACACACACACACACACACACACACACAACCAGCACTCTCTCTCTTCTCTCTCTCTTCTCTGCTCCCTCTGCTCTCTCTCTCTCTTCTCTCTCTCTATCTCTTCTCTTTCTTTGTCTCTTTCCTCGCATAGTTTCTCTTCACGACGCGGACGCACCTACGCACACACGCACGCGCACGCAGCGCACGCGGCACACACACATACATACACACAGCTCTCTCAACTCTCTCTGTATCTCTCTCTCTCTCTTCTTTCTCTCTCTCTCACACACACACACACACGCGACACCACACACACACTCTCTCTCTCCTCGTCTCTCTCTCACTCGCTCGCATATTTCTCTTCACGCACGACGGCACGGAACGCAGCGCACGCACGCAATGCACGCAGCGCATACACATACGATACACACACAGTGCCTCTCTCATCTCTCTGTCATCCCTCTCGCAATGTGTTCTCTGCTTTTTCTCGGGCGCTAATATATATACACACACACACAACATATATATATATAGTATTATAGTATATATATATGTATATATAGTAATATGAGTAGTAGTACATATAGTATAATATATATTAATACTCGCCTTTTTCCGTTGTTTTCCTCTTGCTCAAGCTCCCTTACTCGCCCTTGTCGCGGATGGTATCGCCACGACGCAGTCGAAGCAACTGGACAAACATTTGGCAGGTAAATGCGACGGAAATTTCGAGCCAGAAAGCTTTCAGACCCCCGAGGCACAACATGTGAATGTTGGACGCCTTATAATACACGCGCACGCCGTGCGGCAACCATACTCGCGTGTGTGCGCCCCGGTCGCGTGCTGTGTATGTGTGCTTGTGTGACCTGTCAAAACGCGTATATTAGCCGTATAATCATATTTTTGTGGCTTTGGGGTGAAAAAGTGGCAGTGAAGAAACCGGCCATTTGGCCTGGCAGACTTTTCACCGTACAACTGGTGCGTGGGCGATACTATCGCGCGAAAAAGGGGGAGGGAAATACGTAGAGAAAGGAGTAGAGAGGGGGGAAGAAAAGGAGGAGAGAAGGTAAGAGAGGAATCGGGAGAGGGAATAATGCAAGACGGAGATGTGCCACGCATGCGCAGCTACACACGGGCAGACAAACGCACGTACGGGCACACCACAGCAGCACGCATGCCACATATTCTTTTCCTTCTAATATAGTTACTTCTCTCGCTTCGCCGCTCACCCCCCCTCCCCGTGACTCTCTCTCTCTCTCTCTCTTCTCTCTGCTTTCTCTCTTGTCTCTCTTTCTCACACACACACACAGCACTCACACACACAGCACACACACACACACACACACACACCCACACACACGACACACACACACGCAACTCTCTCTCTCTCTCTTTCGTCTCTCTCTCTCTCTTCTCTCGTCTCGTTCTCTCTCTCTTTCTCTCTCACTCTCTCTCTCCTCGTCTCTCTCTTCCTCTGCTCTCTCTCTCTCTCTCTCTCTCTCTTTGTCTCTTTCTGCTCGCACATATTTTCTCTTCACGCACGGACGCAACGTACGCACACACGCACGCACGGCAACGCACGCACGCACGCACGCACCACGCTCACATACATACAGCACACTCTTCCTCTCCACTCCTCCAGTATATATATATCTCTCTCCTTCTCCACACACTCTCTCTCTCTCTCTCTCTCTCTCTCTCTCTCTCTCTTCTCTCACCACACACTACTTTCTCTCTCTCTCTCTCTGCTCTCTCTCTCGTCTCTCCTCTCTCTCTGCTGCTCTTTGTCTCTTTCGCTCGCATAACATTTCTCTTCACGCACGGACGCACCGCACGGACGCACGCACGCAACGCACACACATCATACACACACACACTCTCTCTCACTCTCTCTTGTATCTCGTCTCGGCAATGTTTCTTATCTTCTCGGCGCTATATATAATGACACATATGTATAATAATGAGGTATTATTATATCTATGATATATATAAGCTGATAAATATATATATTATAATATATAATATATTAACATTATAATATAATGTATATATAATTATATATATATTATATATTAATACTGCCTTTTCGCGTGTTTCGCTCTTGGCTCACTTCCTTACTCCCTGCTTCGCGATAGGTATCCCCACGACAGTCAGGGGGGGGAACATGGAAAAACATTTGCAGGTCAATGGGACGGAATTTCAGCGAAACTTTTTCACCCCCGAGGCACAACATGTGAATTTATCGCCTAAATATCACGCGCAAACGCGCTGGCGTGCGAGTACCATACTTCGCGTGTGTGCGGCCCGGTCGCGTGGTGTATGTAGTGTTATGTGTGACTGGTCAAAACGCGTATTATAGCCGTAATAAATGTTTGTGCTTTGGGGGTGAAAAGTTGAACGCTGAAAACCGGCCATTTGCCTGGCAGACTTTTCAGCCGTGGCAATAAGGTGCCGTGGCGAGATACATCCGAAGGGGAGGGAAATACTGTTGGGAGGGAGTAAGAGGGGAGGAGGAAGGAAAGCGGAAAAAAAGGAAGAGGGGACGAGAGGGAATAATGCAGGACGAGATGTGGCACAGGGCCCATGCGCAGTACACACGAGCAAGACAAAACGCAGCGTATCGGGCACACACACCGTCAGGCTGGAATATTCCTTTCCTTCATAATAAAGTTACTGCACTCGCTTTCGCCGCTCACGCCTCCCCTCTCCCCCTTCTCTCTCACACACACGCGGCGCCACTCTCTCTATCTCTCGCTCGCTCGGCATATTCTCTCCGCACGCACGCACGCAACGACGCAACGCACGAACACACATTCTCTTCTCTGTATCTTCTATTCTCGGCGCTATATAAATAACATATTAATATAATCCATGTATAGTATAGTATATATATATATATATAGTATATA
>NW_014577778.1:24510-28212 GCF_000485595.1 Priapulus caudatus | reverse complement strand
ACACACACACACACACAGCACACACACACATTCCAGCACACACCCACAACAACACCACTCTCGTCTCTCTCATCACTCGCTCTGTATCTCTCTTCGTCCAATGTTTCTTTCTTTCTCGGGCGATATATAATATATTATGTTAGGAGTTAATATTAGACAAAAATTACATTGTCATTATACTCTCGATATAATACATATATATTATATTATACTATATATATATATATATATAATATCTCGCCTTTTTCCGTTGTTTTTCCCTGCTCACTTCCTTTCCCCTCTCCGCGATGGCTATCGCCCACCGACCAGTCAGCATGGAAAAACTTTCAGGTTAAATGGATCGAATTTCAGCCTAAACTTTTTCAACCCCCCGAGCCACAACATGGTGAATTTACGCCTTATAATACACGCGGCACGCGTGCGTGCAATACCCGATAACTTCGCGTGTGTGCGCCCCCCGGTCCGCCGTCGTGTGGTGATGTGTGCTTGTGTGACTGTCAAACGCGTATTATAGGCCGTACGTAATCATAGTGTCTTTGGTTTTTGGCGGGGTGAAAAAGTTTTACCGGGGCTGAAGAACCGGCCGTTTGCCGTGGCTAACGATTTCACCGTGCAACTGGTGCCGTCGCCCCTGGGCGATACTATCCGCGAGAGGGAAGGGAAATAACTGTGGGCGAAAGGAGTAAGAGAGGAGGAGGTAAGGAAAGAGGGGCAGGAGAAGGAAGAGGCGACGGAGAGGTGAATAATGCAGCAGACGGAGATGTGCACACGCATTGCCGCAGTACACACAGCGCCAGAAACGCACGTACGCGCACACCAACACGTCACGCATTTGACACTTCTTTGTCTCTAATATAGTTACTTCTCTCGCTTTCCCTCTCACCCCTCTCCTTTCTCCGTGAGACTCTCTCTCTCTCTCTCTTTCTTTCTTTGTCCTCTCTCACCACACACAACTACACACACACACACACACACACACACACACACACACACACACCACACACACACGGCGCGGCGCACTCTCTTCTCTCTCTCTCTCGTCTCTCTCTCTCTCTCTTTGTCTCTTTGCGCTGCATCCAATATTTCTCTTCAACGCACGGACCAGGCCGCGAGCCGTCAGCGACCACCACCGCGAGAGCGCGACGCGCACCGAGCACAGTACATAGCACCACCCTCTGCTTCTCTCACCTCTCCCTGTATACTCTCTCTCTCTCTTGTCTCTCTCTCTGCACACACAACCTCTCCTCTCTCTCTCTCTGCACGTACCTCTCTCTCGGTCTTCGCTCTCCTCTACTCACGTCTCTCATCCCTCTCTCGCGTTCCCTCGCTCTTCTCTTTCTCGTCTCTCTCTGCCTGTCTCTTGCTCTCTCGTGCTCTCCTCAGTCGTCTCTCTCTCTCCGTTTCTATCCTCTCACACACCTAGCGCGCGCCGGCTGCGCCCGCCCGACCACCACCGGGCCCCCATCTTCTCTCTCTCTCCCTCGCGCTCGCTCTCTCTCCTCTTTCTCTCTCTCTCTCTCTCATCCATCGTCTCTCTCTCTCTCTTTGTCTCTTTCGCTCCGCCATAATTTCTCTTCACCACGACACGACGGCACGCACGCACCAGCACGCACGCACGGCACGCACGCACGCACACACATACAACACACACTCTCCTCATCTCTCTTTATCTCTTCTCGCAATGTTTCTATCTTTCTCGGGCGCTATATATAATACACATATGTATATATATATATATAATAGTAGTATAATATATATATAATATACATATACATATATGTATATATATATTATATAATATATATATTATATATTAACTCGCCTTTTTCCGTGTTTTTCCGCTTGCCACTCCTTTACTCCCCCCCTTTTGCGGATGGTAATCGCCCGACCGACCAGTCAAGGCATAGGAAAAACATTTGCCAGGTAAATGGACGAATTTCAGTCGAAACTTTTTCCAACCACGAGCACAACATTCCTGTGAATTTACGCCATAATACTTACGCGCACGCGTGCGTGCAAACCGACACGCTGAGATACTCGCGTCTTCTCCGTCCGCCGATGTTCCGTTGCGCTGCCCTGTCCGCGTGTTGTGTATGTGCTCTTGTTGAACGTGACTGTCAAAACGCGTAATTAAATAGCCGTATAATCATATTTTCGTCGTTTGGGGGTGAAACAGTTTTAGGCTGACAACCGGCCAGCATGTTGCCTGACTAACCATTTTCAAACCACCGGTCGCAACTGGTCGGTTCGCCCTGTTGTCGGCGCGATACTATCCGCGAGAAGCGGAGGGAAAATCGTGGGCGTCGTAAGGAGTAAGAGAGAGCGAGAAAAGGAAGAGGAGAGAAAAGAGCAAAGGGGCGGAGAGGGAATACATGGGCAGACGGCGAATGTGCAGCCGATATAAAGCTTTTTTAGCCTCCAACTCTTGGAAGAAACCATTAAGGGCCATATTCTTTGTACCAAATCTTTACAAATGATAACAAATAATATTAAATTTCACCTAAATTAAATATTAAAGTTCACAGAACAGTATTTGCTAAAACTAGTTTGTTTTCCCTCCTTTTAGTCATGGGTGGCATTGGCAGGGATCTAAACTATATGCTGACTATTATCATATTTATTTATTTATTACTCAGTGCGTAGAACACCACCTGTACGTAAAAATTACGGACAAAACAAACTACTTTGGTACATTTATATCGAAGACTTGGAATAGGGTCAGTCAGATAACCAGTAATGTTCGAATATTTGCTTTTTATTTTAGGCCGAAAATGTAAAATTCCAGGATTCCCAGACTTTCAATGACAAAAGGAAAAATTAAGGACTTTCAAAGACAAAGGACAAAATTCAAGGACTTTCAAGGGCTGTGGGGACCTTGTAATAGTTTGCCACAAAAATAACACACCCAACATGCTGCAATAGTTTTACCTAAATGTATATTTCAACAACGCAAATATCAAAATGACACAATGTTTGCAGTTTAAACACCTGTTTTAGCTCAAGTGTGTATGCCCGACTGTACGTTCATTGTACGCTTATTTAATATATGCTATACACTCACAATGTGATAATATATGCAGCCTGGATATCAATCTATGATGTTATAGAAACATCAGTGACAGCTACTACTGATAACCGGCACAGCGAAAGCTGCAGTTTAACGTTGTTTACTCATTAATGCAATGGGAGTAAAAAAAATTACCGACTGTCCATCTATTAGATTAAATAACAAATTTATCTCAAGAGTTTGAACACAGGAGTTAATTTAAGACTATTTTTCGAATGAAACAACTGCTGAGATGGGTACTAGTGGATAGCATCACCAGCACACCGAACGTCACCCTAATGCATTAACATTCTCACGAAACTTTACACCTGACCAGAAAAGCCCTCGCTACCATCACTGGCAAACCGCTCCCCGGCCGACTCCGCGACACAGCGCCACCTGGCGGGTCGGTCGGACGACGCGCGCATGCGTTACTGGATCTTCGTTTGGTTCCTGTAGGACTCGAGGCGAGTGCGAGCACGCTTGTGGTACTCGTCCGTGAACGGGATGTAGAACCAGCCGACGTAGTCACCGCGAGCGTACATGAGCTGCTTCATGCGCTGCTCCTGCTTCCTGTAGAAACACACGCAGAGAACGGACGATCATTAGTGTAGAAACACACGCAGAGAACGGACGATCATTAGTGTAGAAACACA
>NW_014577778.1:12631-21888 GCF_000485595.1 Priapulus caudatus | reverse complement strand
ACACGGCTAACTACTAAGTCACAGGTGGTTCAGTCACAGCGATACCTACTAAGTCACAGGTGGTTCAGTCACAGCGATACCTACTAAGTCACAGGTGGTTCAGTCACAGCGATACCTACTAAGTAACAGATGGTTCAGTCACAGCGATACCTACTAAGTCAAAGATGGTTCAGTCACAGCGATACCTACTAAGTCACAGATGGTTCAGTCACAGCGATACCTACTGAGTCACAGATGGTTCAGTCAAAAAGATGCTTACTAAGTCACAAAAATGCCTACTAAGTTACACAGGTAGCTACTAAGTCACGCATGTGGCAATTAAGTCAACCTAGCAGTCTGCGACATTTACAAAATGAAGTCTGGTCAACCGTCTAAGCCCTAAGGTCAATGCGATAGTTAAACGGTCCGCGGGAGTTAAACGGTCCGCGGCAGTGTTGGAAACAGCTGCTTGTCGTGCCTAAGTCTACGACCGCTAACTTTCGAGCAGGACCGGCTCATTTTGATGACTTCTACTATAGGTTACAATAATGGATCTTCGAAAATCGAGGACCAGCTGGAATTTTGGAGACGAGACCGCCAGGGCGTATTCTTTTTTTCACGGGAGCTCTTTTTCAAGTCTGTGGAAAAAATAGCTCTCTTCAAAAATTTTATGGGAGCTATTTTGAGCCTCACGGGAGCGATTTCGGAGGTTTGAAGAGCAAATCGCTTATCGCTCCCGTGTATTTTTTACCCTGGCGTGAGCGTGAGAGCGCATGCGTTGGCATCTCACCTGAGCTTGATCTTCTCCTGTTCCCGGCAGACGTAGGACACGAGTCGCTCGTACTTCTCCTCGGGACTCTCGTAGATGTGGTGTGCGAACCAGCGAGTTATCGGACTCTGCAACACACGCACGCGATCACTTTAATCTCTATACTATACTAACTGGATAGCTCTTAGTGGACAATAGGTCGTGCACGAAGCGCACCTAGCGAGGGCTACACTACTGTATGTTCATTTCATGGTGCGTACGCAATCCAAGCGTTCATTCGACCATGGAATTTTACTTGTACTTTACTTTACTTGTACAGAAAGTACTGTCGTTTCTGTATTACATTTTTCGTTTACGTTGTATAGCGCTGTTTGGTACTTTATTACTCAGAAATGTTAGTATTTTAACTACTCAACACTATTACATCTATCAGATTTGTTCTCCATGAAAAAGACTGTCTTCAGTACATACTGTCTTCATGTATAAATTTGAATTACATGCTATAAAGATTTAATAATAATAATAATAACTTGCCTTGAAATACTCCCAGTGGTAGGGTTCATAATCTTCTGGGATTTCGGTCAGCTGGGCTGGACCTACAAAACAAACCGCGATCAAGTTATACACTAACAACTCTGATATACTAACAACTCACTCGATTTTATTAGCATATACCTTAAAAAATGACACTATTCTCATGTTATACTTCATTCGAATTCATTAATTATACTTTACAGACATGCACAACTTAACTGTATGGTATATAATCACACACCATGTATCTATATATTTTGAATCAGCTCACAAGCACAGCTGCTGTAAATAGTATAATATGTACAAGGTTAACTGATTTTAGTATAACTTGCCCATGAGGATGGTAATCTTACTTACCTACAAAGATGTTAGCGTAGAGAATTAGAAGTCCGAGTGGTATAACGCCTAACCCAACAAAAAAATGCTGGAAAGAAACGAAACTCATTTAATCGAAATCCTCTTAAATCTATAGCATACATAATCACATCATTCTTCTACTATAGGTGGCAATATTCAGTACATTGCACATCCTAATGTGGAAGTGATAGTATTATTAGAAGACAGGCTCTTATATATTAGTGAAGCAGAGTACTGCAGCAAGAATCTTTAGACATATAAAAAACATTGAAAATATTGCAGGGGTCCCAAACTATCCTTGATCCAAAATAGTTATGTATATAAATGATCTGAAATAGTCAAACATAATAAATAACTTATTAGTACATATATGAACTAATGTAGTAATGAGTAATGTTGCTTACCAGGTCATTTTTAAACTGTTGCCAAGTCCACGTTGAAGCTTTGACGTTGAAAACTGGCTTGCCGCTCATACTCCTTATGGGTGCTATGTATCAATGACATCAAATTAGAATTCTAGTTTTGAAACAGCATGCAACATACACAGGCACTTGGGACATTATATTTTATTTATATATTATTATCACAATAATGGCGACACAGCACACTCCGTCACTCGCAGCAGCGAGTGCGGGAGCGTTCGGCGTTAGTTTTTATGAAGGAAAGTTGATATACAGTGACACAACAGTGGAACTGTAATTGAGAGGTACGGTAGTATTTGTAAATGTGCGTTCATATTATTTTCAGTTTTTACTGACTCTGTCCCTGGCCTTGGAAGTGCCTGTGCCTGTGCCGTGGCAACATACATGTATACAATACATTCCACATGAGTGTGAACGTTCTCTGTACTTTACGTGGACATTTATTAACCTAGATCAGAAATGTAGGTCTGTGGAAAATGATATAGATAGGCGATATCGAATAATAAGAGGGCTGTGGGTAGTAAGCAGCAATTACTTGTGTGTAGCTTCAAAGTGTAGGGACCACATGCAAATGTGTATTTTCAACCAAATAGAATCACTTTCAAAGTTCAAGTTCAAAGTACTTATTTAACACTGCGAAAGAACGACTACTTCATAGTTAAACTAACAGAGATTAAAACTCTTGTTACCTGCGCCTTGCTTCGGAATTGTTGCTAAGACCGATCTACTTCTATTAAACATTGAAATGGCATATTTTCCTGCTGGGCCATTTGGCCGCAACAAACTAAACACCACCATGTTTGCGCTGCCTCCTGCCAAAGGTGACCGGCAGGTGACAACACGGTGCAGCGATGGCTGACTTACTAGGCTCGATTTTGAGCTCTATGGAGAAACCCCCAGTAGTAGATGATAAACAAAGAAAGTTAGCTCGAGGTATACCATAATCTTAATAATAAATGTTATGTTGTTTTTATGTACACTTATCCACTCAATTATAAATCCTCGTCCCCAAAAAATCATCGTATGCAGTGATAATCTGACTCCTCAGTCGTTCTCCATACATTACTCATTACATTAGGCCTACATTCAATAATTCATTTGCTATGTCACAGGACTTTGATTATCATTGAGACAATACATGGCACTGACAGACCTCGTGCCTTAGCCTTTCTTTCAGCGTTTGGAACATCACTGTAGGTGTGTGACATTGAAGTGTTAATTGTTATGATACAAGTTCATACTGGATAGCACGCGTGAAGCCATGCAGGTCTCCTAATCCTACCCCCACCAAGCAAGCGATACTATACTTTTATTGATTTTAGGCTTACTTGATTGAAACAGTAGTAAATAGAATACACATTGACACATGATTTAAATGGCGCACGTATCTGCACCGTCCACGTGTGGTATTCCCAGTTTTATTAATTAACTACTTCATTATGTCAATTTTCCTATCATTTCCAGAGCAAAAGCAAAAGATTGAAAAACAACAGGTAGAAGAGAAAGCCAAACTACAAAGGTTTCGAGAGAGGGTACGTTATCTTGTGTTAATGTAGTACACACAAATATCTTTTAATTCAGCTCTGAAAATGTTAACATGTATATATTCTTCTACAAATGCATAATGGTGTGTCGTATGTGTTTGTACTTTAAGACACAGAAGAGAATTGAAACGTTTATAAAAGACAGCGACGAACGACGCTTACAGTTTGAGCCTATGCCGGACAAAGTCGCCAGAACCATCGTGTAAGCAGTAAATAGATGTAAACATTTACATCGATGTGTTTTCCCACCTTCGCAGCTATCCTCATTGACGTTTAGGGCGGTAAAATATTGATGTGCGAATTTTCAGCAGGCTATTTGAAATTGCATACATTATGGCTTTTACAGGCATGAATGCGCAGAAGTGGCTGGACTCGCTTCATTCTCATTCGGTCAAGATGAAGTCGACAGATACGTCATGGCCTGGAAGAAAGTAAGATCAATTCCCTTCAAAATCGCTCACACGAGTCGCTGTAGACGATCTGAAATATCGCTCACAGAATACATTGCATCGTTGAAGCGTTTAATTTAAGTTCGCTCACACGTTGTCTTGTGTCGCTCGCAGGAATATGCACCGAGCGATGATGAATTGCTAGCGTACAGACGCGGAGAGGAGTGGAACGAAGAGAAGGCCAAGCAACTGCAAGAGCAACGGGTAATTCTTGTTACTTTAGACATCATCTTACAGACTGCCAGGAGAATTTCATTTCGCACTCGGGTCTTCTTCTCGGGTTATTACACTACATTCGACCTAGCCCCTGCAGCACACAGGACCTGGCACAGTGGTTGAAAGCCTTAGGGTCTCCAGGTCTACAGGGCTCTGGTAAAGTAGTAGTAGTAGTGTAGTGTAGTGTAGTGTGGTAGAAGGATTCGCAGGTGGTAAACCTGACAGGGGCCGTGACGTGAACGCTCCTTCTGTGGCCCTGAGGTAATATATTCGCTGTAAATAACACGCGTTGCCATTTCACATCCAGGAGCGTGAGAAGTTGGCGGAACAAGAAACTGCAAATATGAAGTCTACAGAATTCGTACCTCACAGCAACTACAAGGACAAATACGAGAAGTTGATAGGCAAGACGGCAGCGAAGGATGCAGCAATTATTACCACTGCAAACAAGCAGTACGGATTTGGTAAGACCATTCGTATTTACGACAACAGCAAACATTAACGTTGCGAACAAAATAAAGGTTATGCTAGCCATGAAAATTGCAGTTATGTTCTCGCTTTTGCGATCGTATTCACTCGTTTCTTTTTCAGTTCCAAGTGAAAACAAAACCGATAAGCGATCGATAGAAGAGACGATGAACCAAATTAGAGAGAAAAAGAAGAAGAAACTAGAAAGGGAGACTGATGCCCTCCCAGCAGATGGCAGCACTTGATGATACAGCGCCAATCGGTTGACAATGGCTTTGAATGCCAAGTCAACAAACCTGAAATTACTAACTTAATGAGCTGCAGTAAATGATTAAGAATGTCAGGAACGCACAGGCACACATCTTAAGACCGATTAAGATTACAATCGAGTCTTGCTTGCGCATTGCAACGATAGTGTACGTGTATATAGATTGTGAAAGATATTGCACATCCCGTGGTGACATTTGTCAAAGCTATTGTTGGTCATTGATGGCATTATCAAGCAAGATGCACATTTTGCAGTATTAGATCAATTCCTATTATTGTATCCCCCGCGACGAAGTCGCCGGGGATACTATGGTTTCATGTCTCCCCAGCTGCCGCCGCCGCCGCCACTCGGTCCGCCGCAGAGAATTTCCCTTCCGCTCTATAACTTGACCCCTAATTGACCTAGCACTACCAAACTTGGTATACTTACACATCTTGGGGAGAAGGTGAGCAGCGTACCAAAACCAGGTCACTACGACCTTTATTTGACCTTTACCTTGATCTTGATCATATTTCCCTTCCACTCTGTAACTCGGCCCTTAATTGACCTAGCACTACCAAACTTGGTATACTTACACATCTTGGGGAGAAGGTGAGCAGCGTACCAAAACCAGGTCACTGCGACCTTTATTTGACCCTGACCTTGACCTTGATCATATTTCCCTTCCGCTCTCTAACTCGGCCCCTAATTGACCTAGCGCGACCAAACTTGGTATACTTACACATCTTGGGGAGAACACGGGGGATACATGTAGTTGACGACAACTGCCCTTTCTAGTTAATTATGGCATGAGTATCCTGATTTCTCTAATTTCAGTGTGGTATTGAATAGTCACATTGTGTTAATCACATCATAAGTCAAAACCTCCAGATTGTGTTCTCTTGTTAGACCTATTCACTTTAAAATGTAACATTTATTGATCTCTGTTAAACAGGTTATTTTTGTGAAATGGCCGCTATTTGTCATATTGCGCAATTTATGTAAGAAAGAGCAGCAAATCTGTACAGATGCTAATTAAGTATTGCATTTGATTTGATTTATATTGTGACGATGTATATTATATTATAAGTAATGTGTGTAACATTCTATGCACATGTTCATGATAATACCAAACGTCGGTACGCGAATAAGCAGTTTAGTTTACACAAAACACAAGTGCAAGTTTTGATGTTGACTGCCACGTTGTTGTTTCTATTGTGCCTGCTCTGCACAAAAAATTAGTACATTGGAGGCTACATGTAAACAAACTTGATATTATGCTATACGTCAACCGTTATTAGATACCTTTCAGGTAATGATCTAGTGATTAAAAATGTCCACATATAGACGGATAATTCCTAGTATTCCAATGCACAGCGATCACCCTCAAACTTACGCTTACATTATCATTTGCAAAATGTGAAGAGGTTTTGTGATAAATAAATTACAAACAATTTTATGTACATAAACATATAATTTCGTATCTCGTTCGCTTCTGTCGAAAGATTTCCGCGGCTCACTAATTCAAGATCTGGTCGACTACAAACATTAAAAACACACCGGCAGCCAAATGCCGTGTAGGCTAATATTACATATCATCAGGAGCTAATAATGACAAATTTGTCATTATTAGCTCCTGATATCATCACATCACTACATACAGACAACTATCCATTACTTGCTTCTGAGCGAGGTGAGCACCAACCAAGCTGACTGGGGCTGTTAATTTTAATGGGACTAGCTAATCACGGGTGCATGACTAAGCGCAAGCAAGGTTGACATTGCAGCGAGTTATTCGTCCAAGCCCAGCATAAGCAACACTATCCCCTATAGTACCACACACACACACCACACCACACAGGATTAACAACGCAGGATAACTTCCAGCAGCCAGGAATACATCCCTGCAGATCAGGATGAATCCAAACAGCCTGGAATTAATTCAGGCAGCCCGGAATAAATCCCACACATTAACAACTCGGTATAACTTCCAGCAGCCCGGAATACATAATCCCTGCAACCGGGAATAAATCCCAGCCCGGAATAAACTCCCAGCAGTCCCCGGCATGAATCCCAACAGGCCCTCGAATTATCCCCGGCAACGATTCCTCTCAACTCGAACGCAAGCGAACGCGCGGGAGGAAGGAGGGAGGGGAAGGAGGACGCCGCGCCCTCCCCTTCACACGGACCACTCGGCGAAGAAGTCGTTTCCCTTGTCATCGACAACGACGAAGGCTGGGAAGTTCTCGACCTCGACGCGCCACACAGCCTCCATGCCTAGTTCCTCATACTCCAATACCTCCACCTTCTTGATACAGTTTTGAGCCAAGATGGCCGCTGGGCCGCCGATCGAACCGAGGTAGAAACCTCCGTGCTTCTTGCATGCGTTTGTTACCTGCAAGGAAGAGGAGGAGGAGATGCTATCAGTATGGTGGTGCACGTGAGAGGGAGAAGAAGAGTGAAGGAGAGGGAGGGAGAAAGGAAGGGAGAGAGAGAGAGGGAAGGAAAGTGCAAGGATGGATTCGCAGCAACGTGTATTTTACTGAGACCACGCACGAAACATTGATAAGATAACGATAACGATAATGAGAATTGCAGCGACCTTCACATGACGACAACGTGACCTTCACACATCCTTCATGTGACGACCGCGCCTTTACACGACCTTCATACGCCCTTCACGTGACGACCACGCGACCTTCACACCACCTTCACACATCCTTCACGTCACGACCGCGCCTTCACACGACCTTCACGTGATGACTGCGCCTTTAAACGACCTTCACACATCCTTCACGTCACGACCGCGCCTTTACACGACCTTCACGTGTTCATGCTTAGCATACCTGTTTGCTGCGGTTACCCTTGGCCAGCATCACCATGCTTCCCCCATCGGCCTGGAACGAGTCGACGTAGGAATCCATGCGACCCGCTGTCGTGGGGCCGAATGACCCCGACGCGTAGCCCTGCGACGAGCGGAAAAAACAAGCGATCGGCACGTGAAACAGGGCGACCGACGACGTCTCTCCATCGCCCGCACGCTGGGAGCGCTGACGTGATACGCCGCACGGACGTGCGGTGTCTGAGTAACCCTCATCAATTGCTCTCACGTTGCTGTACTTACTTACTTACTTATCCTCTTAGTCCCCCGATGGGACATAAGGCCGTGACATTGCTGTACATCCCCCCCAGGGTTCTCCAAGAGCACTTATAGCCTGGCGGCCCGCCAAGCTATTGTCGAGCCCCGCCATCCTAAAATGCACCCGCCGCTCTAAATATCATACCCGCCATGCTAAATATCATAGCCCCGGACCCCCCTAGCACGCAAACCGCCTTCTGCAATTTGCAACTAGGACCCGCCATGCTATAATGAAAAACCCTGCCCCCATCTCGGTGTTTTTCGATTAGATATGCTAGAGAACTGTTCTCGTCATGTTTTCAACGATGTATTTTCGTACGACGGGCAGTCGATTTTATAGCTAAAGACAAGCACGCACCGCTGTGTTGCTCCGAATGAATTCATGAGCAACAATCGCTTCGCTAGGACACATTCGCTACGAACATCAAGCCTAACTTTGTCTCCCCGTTACCCTCCCCCCCCCGGCTTCTGTGCTTCAATGCCTCACCTCTGGCCGCTTCGCCGGGCCGGCGTAGTAGACGGGATGATCCTTGATGTACTGCGGCAGTCCCTCGCCGGACTGCTGTCTCTCCAGCAGCTTAGCGTGAGCGATGTCGCGTGCGACCACCAGGGTGCCGCTCAGGCTCAGCCGCGTCCGAATCGGATACTTGGTGAGCGTCTTCAGCTGTTCGCTCATCGGCATGTTGAGGTTGATCTGGGGAAAGACGCGACGGACGTTGATGCGCGACGCTAGGGGGCGCTGATCGCGGCGAGGGCGTGCGACAGGCGCCTCCTAGTGGCGAGACACTCCGGGTTGCTTCCATCTCGGAAACACTCGTTTATGGCCTCCAGCCACCACCAGAGGGCCGTCGTCAGACGCATCGCGAATAGTTACGACGCCATGCGTAAATGTTGTGTGGAAGTTATTTTAGAACGATGCTAGTCACAACTATTCACGGTGCTTCCAATGACCCGATTCCAGTTTCGCTGACATCGAACCACGGATCTGTGACCTATTGCTAATTCCCTCCTTCTTTCCCACCCCACCGCACTCTCCTCCCAACCTCACCCCTACCCTTACCCTTCTCAACACCCCATCCTGACCACCACCCCTGCTATCTTTCCCACCCCACCGCACTCTCCTCCCAACCTCA
>NW_014577778.1:4958-11858 GCF_000485595.1 Priapulus caudatus | reverse complement strand
CCTCTATCTCACCCACCCCACCAGCACCCCACCCTCCACCTCTCCACCCTCCCCACGCCCACACACCTGCACAACCTCTCCGCTGAGGTCGGTGTCCTTGACCTCCGGCATGAACTGCGCAGGGTTCGTCTCGAGTTGCTCCAAGAACACGCCCTCACTGTTGATCTTGCCCATGATCTGCAACGATTCGCACCAACATGATCGATGTTCAGAACGCTCCACGGGGAGGAAAACAACCCGACATACACCGCACCGCTGCCGCAGCCGCGGGGCCGCATTTGTACACATAATCTCTGGACATTTATGATCGCCTTCCATCCCACATCCACTCCTATACCCCCCTCACCCCACGCGCTCTCCCTCCCCCCTCACCCCACGCGCTCTCCCTCCCCCCTCACCCCACGCGCTCTCCCTCACCCCCCGCCAGTGAAAAAAATACACGGGGCGATTTAGCCCCTGAAATGCCAAAAAGAGCCCCAGAAATGCCAAAAAAAAGCCCCCGTAAGTTTGCATAGATTTCAATGCAAACCAAATTTTAGAGTGCTATTTTCATGCACGCGAGTTTAAAAAGTAGCCCCCAAAAAATACATTTTTATTTTTTCTTTGCCCCCCGCGCTCTCTCTCTCACTCACCTGACGGTCGGCTGAGCAGGACACACCCATGCCGACGGGACAGGACGCACCGTGGCGCGGCAGACGGACGACGCGGACATCGTGACAGAAGTACTTTCCGCCGAACTGAGCTCCGATGCCGGTGCTGCGACAAAGCTCGTGCACCTGCTCCTCCAGCTGCGTGTCCCTGAACGCCCGCCCGTGCTCGTTACCTGCAGATTAATTAGTCGCAATTAATTATCGTTAGTAACTAATGACGATGACGAGATTAGTTAGTCGAGGGGAGGGCGTCGTCCCTCTCTCTCTCTGTGTCTCGAATGAAGATCAGCGATTAGTTGAGATGTTATTAATTGATAAAGTACGTTACCCCGAAGCAAATGACCTTGGCCAGGGAGATCAAGGGCATTAATCTGATGCAAATGACCTTGGCCAGGGAGATCAAGGGCATTAATCTGATGCAAATGACCTTGGCCAGAGAGATCAAGGGCATTAATCCGATGCTAACGACCTTGCCTATCAGTCAAGGACATTACCTTGAAGCCTCGGCAACGTACGACGCGAACGAGCGCAAACCTAACATCTAGACTGACGTCTCTAGACTGACGTCTAGCTTTCACACATGTTGTGCCTGCAGCACACTTCAATTGTGACGTCGGCGGGTCTTGGCACAGCGCCAGAAACGTCGAGC
Organism: Priapulus caudatus; assembly: GCF_000485595.1. Lineage (NCBI taxonomy): Eukaryota > Metazoa > Priapulida > Priapulimorpha > Priapulimorphida > Priapulidae > Priapulus > Priapulus caudatus. Next base: position 10,559 of record NW_014577778.1, on the reverse strand, counting down.
GACAACGGAAATGAATCGCATTCTATATACATCTCCTCCGTCTCTCTACATTCGCTTCCTCTGATCGCAAACAGAACGAGGAATCGTCAGTCACGCACCTGTCGTGAACAGATTGTCGAGGTACTTTGTAGAGGCCAGCTTCACGCACTTGAGGTTGAATTCGGCCGACGTTCCCCCGATGACGAGGGAGAGATGGTAGGGCGGACACGCCGCCGTGCCGAGCGTCTGTCAACGATCGAAAACACGCGTTGATTACGTCGTTGCCGTGGCAACGGTCCGGAAACTCGGCCGACGTGAATATTTCTCGCGCTGTCTCTCTTCGGTACACGCCTGGTGGGAGCCGCGGGTCGCCACACGACCTCACGACAATAGAACGTCTAATAGCAGCAGCAGCAGAGTATCAGAGTCGCAACATACGAGATTCGCGCGTCACTACACGACCTAACGACAATAGAACATCTAATAGCAGCGGCAATAGCGTCGCGAGATCAGGATCACGACGCGGATACGAGAGCAGTGCTAGCGACGTCGTTCTCGCCTAGTGAGTTCGCGACAAAATGTCACCTTTATCTTCTCATTGACGAACTGGAGAAGTTTCTCTTTGTTCAGGAGGGCCTTCGTCTGCTGGTAAAGGAAGGTCTTGTTGGCAGATCCTCCTCCCTTGGCCAGGAAGAGGAAGCTGTACTCGTCGCCCTTCGTGGCGTAAAGCTCAATCTGTGCCGGCAGGTTCGTGCCCGTGTTAGTTTCCTTGTACATGTCAAGTGGCGCCACCTGTAGGAGGAAATTTATATATTTTTTATATTATGCTATTATACTGTTATATATATTATTTATATTTTGTTATTATATATTATTTTATATAGTTTATTGTATAATTATTGGTTTATTATGTCACGTGCACAACGATGCCATACCTCATTTCGCTGCTAAACTATTCGTTATTACGTCATACACGGCAGACCATATACGCCTCAACATTAGCATCCAATGACAGCCGAGTAAGGAACGAGTCGTAAACCTGTGAGTAGCGCAGGTTTCTCTGCGTGTAAGTGTTGTATATTCCCTTAGAGATGGCCTCCTCATCGTTGCCCTCCGTCCACACATTCTGCCCCCTTTTACCTGCAAGCAGCAGACAATAGCATATGCTGAATCACACGCTTCAAGCTTCATTCACAAGCTTCAAGCTTCAAAAGCTTCAACACATCCTCGAAAGCTTTCTCTTCACCACACACAGTGGCGGATACAAAAGTGAATTATAGGGAGGGTGAATCATGCGAGCTCAAGGGCACGAAGCACCCGAGGGGGAATGGTGTTAGGCTAAAATACCCTGGCCTGAAAATTCTAGGGGGGGCAACCGGTGGTCGGGTTCGGTGGATCGAGATCCGTGGATCCGAGCAAACTAACAATCAGATCAACGAATCCATTGGATCGAGATCCATGGATCCAACCAAACAAACGCGCCCATAGTGTCTCACGTCGTTCTCCATATTTGGTCGATCGTCATACTGATCACTGGCCACATCGTTACTACTAACCCATGCAAATTGCTGTTCCCGTATCCTGGCAACCAGGCAACACCATGCCCGCAGCAACGCAAGCATTCTTCAACAGCTCCAGTGCAACAAACTTGTCATTGGGAGACGACTCAGGATCATCAAGTATCTTCCTCAGTTGCTGCGATAAAGAATTACAAAATTTAAACATGGTTGTACAGCTTATGCAAAATGCTATGGCACTCCAGTATAGAGTTGACTTTGTGTACATCATGTAAACTTTTTGAAATATAACTTCACATAAACATGCATGACATTTATGATAACTATTAGATGCCTGGTGAGCTTCATATAATCAGGAAAGATGGCTAAGACATTATTAATCAATATTTATGCCATCAAATAGTTATACAGATGTCACTTTGAGCTTCACTGCGTGCTGGTTACGCGTGTCAGTACGAAGAACGTTACAGTTTGATAGTTTACGGGTGACGATACGCGTGTTACTTCCCACCTTCAGATGTGCAGGTCGCAGCAGGTGTGCAATGTCAACCATGGCCTGACCAGACATCATGGTAAGAGCTTCAGGCTCCACCTTCAAGATGCGCCGGCCATGAGCTTCGACCGTGGATACATAGTCACCTAGGTTGCAAACATATACACAAACGGCGTGTAGATTTTCTCTGTTGTAGTGTCCTTATATTATGTTTATGACGCTAGGAGTCACGTGGTATGAGAGAGAGGATCCGAGCTAGGGAAGGAATGGAGTGACTGTAGTGACGGTTCTTCAGAATAAAACTTTACGACTTTATTTATCAAAGATCAAACCTTTGTGTCTTATAAGCAAGACGAGAAACATCATATCTGTTAACTTCAAACGTAAAACACAGTGGAGCAAAAAACTGTAGTGTGCGTACGTACTTGTAAAGTACATGTAGTGCTCACTCTATTATATACACATACGCGTACTATCGTGATTCCATTCAAACAGGATTTAGTAAAATTTTCGTCTTTTTCTTCTTCTTAATTCTGTGAAGAGTAACCTAACCTATGTGCAGATCAAGAAGTGGATCGAGTCGTTCACACACACATACACGCATCTACCTGTGAGTTTCTTCCACGGCACGTCGTGCGATTTCTCTGTCTGTAGAATATCCTGGTAATGAAATGGTTTCACTACAGGAGCGGCTGCCGTAGCCTTGGGTGCGGTCTGCACTAGCTGCCTCCATATCACCGCGCCCAACTGCTTCGGTAACTGTCTGCCTAGCATCTTCTGGAAATGCAAAATTACTAGGAAATTAATTGTTGCGCATTGGGTGAGTGTTTGTTGGTTGGTATCGCATGGTTTTATACATGACACATAAGTACTAAAGTAGCCATACACCCTTGCAACATCCAGCAACACCATGCAACACCGGACAGCAGTTTACAACAGCGTACAGCTCAGCACATAACAGCAGTGCAATGGTTAGGCAATAGATGTTGTCCGTTATGCAATTGCTTACCCGCGACATGCATATTAGTGAATATAGATAGATCGCTAACGACAACATCTAAGCGCACACCTCCCTGCGTTATTATCCACGTAACCGTGGGCTACGCAGATAACTATCCAGATCCAGATCCAGATCGCCGATCTTTCACTCGTTCTCAGGTTTTAAATGGGTTGACCGGTTGTCACAGAACGGAAGTTAATAATATAGCCTTCGCTTAGATCTATTGCTGGGTTGACCTTCAGTTTTCGCCAAGGGCACGTAACTGTCTCATTGCAAGAGTACATCATGTTTGCTGCAGTCTGCATCTCGTTGTTCGCGGAGGAAAATCTCAGACGCCGGCTGAACGCACGACAGCGAGCCGTGACTCAGTGAATCACACTGTCACTCGGACTCAGTGAGAGAGGTTAGTTATCACAACACACTTCATCGTACAAACTGAAACACTAGCCGAAATGTCCATAATCATAAAATGTGCGGTAACCTTTACGGATGTAGGACTCCGCACTTCTGCAACGATTTAATCATCTAAATTATCTAATGCAAGAACATTACCTAAATGGACGAAATTGTACTCAACTCAGCATCCACGGGCACTGTGCAAAAAGCAAACAAGGTCGTCCTGGACGGTGCTGCCCTCTCATATTTGGTTTCGATCATAGTAGAGGGCGCTGTGCGCCGCTGTCACGAAGTCCGCGGAAGTAAGTCGTGTTTGAAAGACATTTATGTAGATCAAAGGTAGAATAACTATCAAAGATAGAGATCTATTTAATATCTTTGATGTGCTCAATGTGATTTTACAAATCATAGGTATGTCTATTCTAGGTGTATATCTATTTATATGGTAGCCACTTCGTAAAAACCTGTCGAGTAGAAACTAAACATCATATAACATATTGTACTGATTGATGTAGGCCTAGTCAGTGATCTACATGATCATCATACTCATACATGATGATGTAGTTTTACATCATTTTCATACATCTTGTAGTTGACTGAGTCTGCTGTTTAGGTGCCTGATTTTTGGTGTTTCAGTTCCTCAAGGTTAAGTGTACCCTGTTCACAATGGCATTAGCGGGACTGAAAGTCATTGAGATGGCTGGGCTGGCTCCATCGCCATTCTGTGGCATGATCTTATCAGATTTTGGTGCCAAAGTTGTGAGAGTTACAAAGGTAGGCCAGTGCGTTATATTTAACAAATAACTGCATGCCGCACTATATAAACATTATTTTGACCATCAAGAGTCATGATGCTTGTTTGCGTAGAGTTATTCTCTAAAGTTATCCCATATGTTATACTGTAGGCTGTCCATGTGAATTCACATATATTTCTAACCGCAGTAGTATATGAGATACACTTCAATCTTTATAGGCGAATTCAGGCATTGATTTGGACCGGCTGTGCAGAGGAAAGTATTCGATTGCTGTCGACCTTAAGCAGCCTGATGGCGTTGCCGTGGTGAGGAGGCTGTGCAAAACAGCAGACGTACTTATAGAACCGTACCGCCCCGGTACGTGTCAGAGTCAATTCAGTCATTGTGTTTAGACGAGGCATATTGCTCTAATTGTGACCCGACCAGTTTGACTGTTCACACATATTTACTTATTACTCCTCATTTCGTATTGGAATTATCTTGCTTCTTCTTTAGTTAGTGGCAAACTTGCAGCTTTTTCTACTGAGATCTGCAGTATTGATCTGTCTATTTGATCAACTTTGTCTCTTTCAATCTTCCATATAGTACCATGGACTTTGAAGACTAATATTTACGAAGTTACGAGGTTATTACAAATTCACAAATGTATTTATCTGGGTCATTAAACAAGAATGATTTGTTTGTCACAATGTACTCCTTGTACATTTTCTACACGTGTGTAGGTGTTATGGAGAAGCTGTCACTAGGACCAAATTTACTTCTGGAGGATAATCCGAGACTGATCTACACTCGTCTGACGGGGTACGGACAAAACGGACCGCTGTGTAATAAGGCTGGCCATGACATCAACTACCTTGCTATATCAGGTAAACGATCAGGGATGATATGTACGTGCAATGTCCGTTTATATTTTGGGCAGAAGTACAACAGACACGGAACATGTCCTCGATGACAGTTTTGTCTCGGGATGTCTGGTCTTGGTAAAAATACATGACACTTTAGGCTCAATCCCAATATAGAGGTAGGGGGTCGAGTGACAAATTTAACCTTCTTTGGGATATCGTCGGACGCACTATTATATGTCTGTTTCTAACGTTTTATTGACCTTATTAAATGGAGCATGAAGCAGCATTATCTTGAAATATTATGACTTGTTAGCTTGCTAACCAGGTGTCTTGTGAGAATAACAAGCTTAAGAGAAAGTCTGAGATTGGATGTACCAAGTACACTGGCGTAGCTAAGGGGGGGCACAAGGGGGCCATGGCCCCCCCTGTTGATTGGCAAACAAAACAAAACAAAAATTTGTCCTTGCCTCTCACGCGTCTTCACAGGACTGGCCACAATTCCTGTTACTTCTGCATCTGCTGAACGAACATTCTCTAAAATGAGCATTGTCAAGTCTAAACTTCGTTCTACAATGACCAATATTCCGTCAGTGCTTGAATGAGGACATAGGCGTAG
>NW_014577778.1:0-2789 GCF_000485595.1 Priapulus caudatus | reverse complement strand
CGCCATTTGGCACCACCACTCGGGTTTTTATTTCAAAATCCGATTTCAAACACTATTTAACGTACCTGCTTCTCTATCATGGCGGAGGCAAAAACACAATTGCTTTTCATGGCTAAATTTTCCTATTTTATTTAAATAGAGCGGCGTATCTTGGCAGCTACCTTGTTTTTATTGAGAATTCAAATTTCGCAATATTGGTTTTTAGTTCTTCATCAGAGGAAAGCAAAACATTTTTATAACGAACAATGTTAAATGTGATCTTTAACCAGCTATTGTATTCTAAAAACGATGTAATCTTTTGTAATTTAAATAAAATTGGCATGTTTTATTCAGGGCAGTCCAAACAATCTACCTGTTTTCCGCTGTAGATCTTATTTCGATTTCATTCAATATAGCCTAGACTATTTTCAAAATCAAATTAATTTAACTTTAACTTTTATATATGAGGAACTTGAAAACAGTTTATGGACGATAAATCAAACATTGCATGGTACTGGCTAACAACACAAATCCAAACTAAGTTGTCCCAATATTCCGTCATCGTGCTTGAATGAGGACAATAGGCGTAGCTAAGGGGGGGGCCACAAGGACAGGCCATGAACCCCCTTCTTGCATCGGAGAGTACAAAAACTTAAGAGAGAAGCAGCCTGAATGGAATTGGTTTATACCACTATTACACTACACCTAATAATCGAAAAATGAAATGGCCGCAAAATGCCATTTTTGCCATGCACATATTTTTTAAAAATTACCCTACGTGGGAGGGGAAACACCCTCCCCCGTTGAGAAATTGCTTCATCGCTGTCTTTGGTCGCTTAACTCTTTTCTTCCCTCCCTGAAAAACACTGGCTTCGTACACCATTTTCACTGGTCTAGCTAAGGGTCCACCAACTGGTCGTGTGTAACCTCAGAGCCTTCCGGCGCCACAGCCAGGGGCCATCGTCCCACGTTGATCGGATCGGAGTGGAAAAAATAAAAAGCGAGGGAGGGAGTTATAAGGGATTAGCATATGCCACTTCTCATATAAGTTACCCCTAATACTGAATTTTAGTGTGCAGAAAATGCCATTTTCATGCACGAATTTTCAAAAATCTCCCTACCGTGGGGGTTTCCCCCACCCCCACCCTCCCACACCCTACCCCCTCGGTCGCTTCGCTCCCTCGCCTTGGCCCCCCCTGTTTCCAATTGCTGGCTACGCCACTGACCAAGTACCTGTGGAGATGTAGCAACAGCAGTCATGGCCAGATAATCACTGCTGTGCTGAGTGTAACGTAGAAATACCACAGAGTCGTATTGCATAAGATAGAAATGTAGATAGAGCTGTAGAGATAGAGATATATATTGTGAATGAGCCAATTTTAGATTAACTCGAGCTGTTGCTGCAAGTTGTTACGACGTGATCCGCAGGTGTTTTGTCAATGTTGGGAAGAAAACATGAGAAGCCAACTCCACCTGTCAACTTACTAGCGGACTTTGCGGGCGGTGGGTTGCTGGCTGCCTTCGGTATCATGATGGCTCTAGTTGAACGACAGACTTCAGGAAAAGGCCAAGTTATTGATGCCAACATGGTAGCGTATGCATTTCATTTGGAGTAAATAATAGGGCATTATCCGTCCCCCGTTATTTATACAGGATTTTATCTATTTTTGAGAGAAGTTGATCATATTTTGTTACTAAATCATAGTTATAGGTTCATGCATACAGTGAATATTTATTATTATTGCAATCACCAATAATATTTATTATAATCTATAAAATTTCTTCGACCTTCTTCTTGAGCTTGGCTGGCGGTGTTCAGCTTAGTTGTCTAAATTTCATGTAGGGAAAAGTTAGATGCAAAGCTGGTCGATAGATGGCGCTACGTATCTATGATTGAGCTAACGGTGTGTTTCGTTACTTGCTAGGTGGAAGGTGCCGCATATGTGAGCAGCTTCCTATGGAAATCACGTGACTTGTTTCTGTGGGGGAAACCTCGCGGGGAAAACATGCTGGACAGCGGAGCACATTTCTACGACACATACAAAACTCGCGACGGCAAATACATGGCGGTAGGAGCGATCGAGCCACAGTTTTACCAGGAATTTATCGAGGGTTAGTTTGTTTATTGTATGCAATATACTTAACTCGAAAAGTATACAGTAATATCTGTATCATAATCATGCTAAAATTTGACGATTTGAGACAATAATATTGATATTACGTAAATATACAATTTCCACCATGTACGACCTCTTCTAAGAACCTAGGAATCTATCAAATGTTTTGCAAGGGTTATATCAAAGATTTTCTAAAATCTCCATTCCACATTACATATCAGACATGTTATAATGCTACAAGGGTTCTCTTTCCACGAGCTAAAAAAAATTCTCTAATAAACCTCCAACATGATGCATTAATTTTTACACAACCAGCTGCGCAATTTATCTCTTTATCTCTTATTTTTACGCAACCACCTGTGCAATATATCTCTTTATCTCTTATTTTTATGCAACCACCTGTGCAATATATCTCTTTAGATCATATTTTAACATGACCACCTGCTATTATTATATTTTTCGGCGAATAGGATTACAACTAAACAATGACGACGCGCCGATGAATCAACACGGCGACGACCAAGACGAGATGAAAGCTCTGGTGGCGGCCCGATTCGCCGAGCGAACGCAGGAGGAGTGGGAGGAGGCGTTCCGCAGCAGGGACGCATGCGTCACCCCCGTCATCGATCACACTCACGCTCACCTCCATCCTCACAACAGCTTCCGTGAGTCGTTCGTCGCCACGACGACGAG
>NW_014577777.1:209430-209727 GCF_000485595.1 Priapulus caudatus | reverse complement strand
GAAGGCTTCTATCGTGTCGCAATTTATCTCAGTGTACCCTACGCCTACAGGATATGAATGGAATAAATGCTGGTAATAAATATCACGATAAACGAATAAATATTATAAAAATATCCTAGTTTTAACCAACGAACGAACTATACTCATATATGCGCATTATACTTAATAGTGTACTGTTATGGACTTTCGTATCGTTTACTTATTACGTCATAATAATAATAATATAATATAATAATTCTCTAAAATAAATTTGTGGGTAATTGCATGAAACATCCGTTTTAATTTTTTTAATTTATT
>NW_014577777.1:181987-207814 GCF_000485595.1 Priapulus caudatus | reverse complement strand
TGGCTGTCAGAATCAGGAAACACCTACCGGCGCTCTTCGTGACCTCATTGTTGCGCCGCAACGCTGCAATGTTCCAATGGCGAGGCTCGTACAGGAGTTGGAAAGCAGTGCACCGCCTGCGCACCGCCTATAGTCCATAGACTGGCACTCGCTCCCACCTCTCGGCTTAGCTTAGTCACTCGATGGGTAATCGAGGTGGGAGCGAGTCCCAGTCTATATAGCCCTGATTCTGACAGCCATTTACATTACAAGGCAAGGTTCGCGAACGCGAGAATGTCGTCAGCCTGTGTGTGATTTCGCGTGACACAGCTCGGTTATGAACAGAGACAGTATGTTTTTATAACAAGTAAACACTGTTCTTGACATAGAAACAAAAATGGCAGCTGTTGGATGTGTATTCGTGCTGTGAAAGTGTGAAATCCAGCAAGCGTCGAGCGAATTTTGCGATCCCGCTTTCCTACCTGCTATATATTAGTGTAAGCGTGCATCAGTGTCCCGCGAGAGCAATGGCGCCGGCAGCGTATATGGTTGCACGTATGATTTGGACGGAATTGACAGGAAACTGTCGGCAATAATAGGTGAAAGAGAGTATAGAAACATTCAGAATTTGGTAGTAAATAGATTTCGTATTTAGTTAGCAATTTAGCATTATAATTTATATTTTATTGAAACGCTACAAGTGCCTGTGCTCGTACTCGTAGCTTGGACTTGTTCTAGACGCGTGGTCCCAAGCCTAGTTTACTGTTTAGCACCACTGATTAGTTAGTACATATGTGAAAACACATTTGTGGGCGCGTGTACTACTAGTTCAAACTCTTTTATTGACTTATGTTATTTCTTTAATAGGCATTGATAGATTTAGAGATTTTAGAATATAAAATTAGAATCAGTGACACTGAGAGTATAACCAACAATGGCAACATACGAACCAGCCAAATTTTTGCGCTGAAAATAGGGCAAGTCCAAGGTCCGGGACCTGCCGATTTCACGCTCGGACCTTCGTAATTTCCAAGCAGAAAGTCCATCAGACCTATCAATAATTTACAGTACTCCACTTTCATTAAATGAAAAATCATTAAACCATTGAAAGTTGCGAAGAAATATAGCGAAAATAGATCGATTTTCGGTCACCGTCGACATCTAGTATCATATTTATTATTCACAATTAAACAAACCAAGTATAAAGGTCAATTTTACCGAAAATCTGATCCGAATTACACGTATACTGATAGCGCATGCTCCAATGTTAGTAGCAGAGTTTTAGCGTAAAGGAAATAATTATATCGTCGTTCGTGTGAGTAACTCGGAATGCCTCCATTCAAATATCTGTCTTGTTTTGGATTCGAAATATATATAGTGCCAGAAGAAGCGATAATGAATGCAAGAGGACCAACCACGCGACTGCATACATTAGGGTCATAATGTCATGTTGAACAGGATTCTTCGTTTCCCTTTGAATTGAACTTTGAATGAAATAGTAGCGGCTCGTCTCCACACACACTGCGCGGCACTGCAACGGCGCCGTTCACCCGCTCCGGCAAAATTCAAATCTATATATCTTATGGCGCAGTCTCTGCTGACACGGTGTTCCACATTGTATGCACGCTATGCATGCTGACCGGGTTATGAACCGTGCTCACCTGACCAGCTGATTCTGGGTAGTGATAGTGAAAGTTCTTGTTGCTTGGAGAGTCGCGTTCTCGCTTCTCGCATAGACGCGGTGTCGAGTAGACGTGTTCGTATGGTTAGCCTGAGTTGTGACTAGCGTGTATTGTGTGCGTGTTGACAGTATTGTGAGTACGCGGCATTGTGTTTTATGTTTAGAGCTTTATTTTGATATTAGTTCAATAAAGTGTAGTTTACTGAGGGAAGAACAGCGATTTTCGTCAGCGTGGCGGTGTTTTTGGATAAATTTCTGCGTGGCGGATGAGAATTTGAGCGAGGCGGCCGCCTCACCCGTGTCAATGCAGGGAAAACACTGTGCATGTAAATGTAAAAAGTTTGGTTTACACAGATGGTTATGTTTCTGCTCTATGCAGGTGTAGAAATCAACTTTTCAACAATGGACTCCCTCCCTTCAAAAAGAGGGAGTCCGCAGTCTGAAGTTCAAAACTAAAGATATTAAAACAATAACGCATACATGTGCTTATTTTCAAGATTCATGCAGTTGCACGTCTGCCAAATTTTCTTTGGACATTTGCTGAAAAAATACGGTAATTCCGCGAGGCCGTGCTCTAGAAGGAACTAGTTGGTATAGGAGAATTTTTAGGGAGTCACACGGACTCCTGCATATGTCAAATCAGGGAGTCCGACAGTAAATAAGGGAGTATTTGACACCGGACTCGCATTAATTTCGCACCCTGTCTATGTTATTGGCAGGTACTATGTCGGCAGCAGTCATGTCTTCAGGCGAAAAAGTTGAACTTAAGACCGCACCATTTGATGCTCGCTTCCCTAACCAGAACCAGACCAGGTGAGTTCAATCAAGATTAAGTAGGAGCATGTTGGCAATATTTGCAAAGTGAGGTAAGGTAAAAGTAGCATGTTAAACTATAGTCGAAATTTCTATGTAGCTGTGTGCAACGAGAAATATAATGGCATCATAACTTCTCAATTATTGAGTGTAGTGGAATATTCAAGATTTTATTGTAATGCAGTTATATAATCTATATTAATCTTGCCATTTTATGTAGAAACTGCTGGCAGAACTATGTGGATTTTCATCGCTGTGTGAAAGCTAAGGGCGATGATTATGAACCATGCCAGTACTTTAAGCGTGTCTATCGCTCGCTATGCCCAAACGCTTGGGTAAGAATATCTATGTTAAAATTGCTAAAACCTTGCAACAAAAAGCCTACATACACCTACTGTGGGCATACTTGCAGTATGCAAACATCACGAAATGTTCTTATTGAGCCATAAATATGCTCCAAAGTTGACTATTTTCATCCTATTTTGAAACTGTCGGACAAAGTTTTGGCATACAAATACACATAGAGCGATGTGACTGGGAATTTAACAGTAGGTCTATGCTAGCGCAAATAGTTCCTAGAAAGAAAACACTATATTTGTTTGCTGATTGCATAATTAATGTAGATAACATGTGATTTAAACAAATTTCACAATTTTGTTATTGAACAAACATCGAAAAAAGAAAAAAACTTGTTCTATCATAGAAAAGAACTGTTACTGAAAACTGCGATTTGCTTGGCTATGTCCCGGATGTGAAAACAATGTGGAAACATTGAAAGTACTAGTTTCATAAGACTGTTTAGGTTTGCTGAAAAAATGTTATGAAAGTAGCAATACAAATGAGTTGTAGTGAATTTTTGCAACATAGACGAGCTCACAGTAAGTATATCTATGCATTTTGCGGCGAGAACATGTCGTTTTAAGCCTGCAAACATTTTCCTGCTAATCTGCTATAGAAACATGTATTCTTAGTGAAACATTGCTGATCTTCTCAATACAACAATTCAGAATTATTGAAGAACTCGGGATCATGCTCATACTAAGCTTTTAATCTTGTGTCACATCAGGTTAGTAAATAATGTTATAAATTTTTATATGTGTTATCAGGGTGACTCTGCAGACAGTTTGTTTTATGTGCTTCCATATATATATATATATATATATATATATATATATATATATATATATATATATATATATATATATATATATATATATACCCAAGTTAAATTCAAAAGTGCTTCTAACGACCTGTGAGGGTTGGATAAATATTGGTAGAACCTGAACTCACGTGTTCTAATCTAACTAATGAAGTTGTTCATGAATTTATGCGCAAAATTCTTTCTAGGTGGACAAGTGGGATGAGCAGAGGGAAGAAGGCAGCTTCACGGGCAAGATATAACAATCGCATGCTGCCTAGATAATTTCCAGCGACATCTATTCTAGAAAAGTCGATCACGGTGTTAATTGCCGTAAGGCTGGTTAGAGTGAGAATGTGATCGACTTGCTGTAAACATTGTAAACTGAAGTCTGATGTCTTGTTCTGTTACGTAATTGGTGTGAAATATTTCAGGTTGTCGGCTATGTATCCGTTTGCAGTTTTAGTACTTTCGAACTGAATAGAAGATAGATTGAGGTCACTGAGATTTCTTGAGCAAAGGAATGTTTTATAGTTGCATTGAATTTATATAATGCCATAGGCATGTGTCAAATATCAGAAACAAAACAAATCTACCATAGTAACTTAAGTTTGATACTAGAACTGGTTAGGATACTAATTGGTTAAGTGTTAAATAAACATCATAACCTGTTATTAAAATCACTATTCTGTGTATTGTATTTATAAATGTTTCTAATTAGTAATAATGTACACAGTGTTCAAGAGCTATATTATTTAGAATCACACTGATTATACACCCATAGTAACAAAAGAAATTATGACGAATTGAATTTTCTAAATGTCGCTTTTGTAAAATATAGTTTTTATTGGTACGAGAGAATCATACATTGACACATAATTTGGAAAATTGCATGGCACTGAGAAATATGCTGTGAATGCGAGGGTAAATAGTGAGGTTAATAATCAACATAGCATTAGTCTGCCATTTATTGACTTAAAATAGAACAGAAACCATGATACTAAGTCTTGTTCTGTCTATGTGTAACGTTGCTGATAAACTAGTGAATGTGTCTGACTAACTGCTTGTCTCAGCACATGTTTGTATCTGGAAGAGTAGGATCAATTGTCATTTCTCGTGTTATAAAGACAATGCGATATATACGGTTTAAGAGCCGAGGAAGATTTCGTAACTTCATAATCATGATAATCCTTACCATCATTACCCTCTGCCTCCACGTTATCGCCATCATTATCACCCATACCGCCATCATCATCATTATTATTATCATCGTCGTCATCACCATCATCATCGTCATCACCATCATCATCGTCATCACCACCATCGTCATCGTCATTATCACCGTCATCGTCATCATCACCACCATCGTCATCGTCATCATCACTATAATCATCACGTCATCATCATCACCTCATCATCATCACGTCATCATCATCACCTCATCATCATCACCTCATCATCATCACCTCATCATCATCACCTCATCATCATCACCTCATCATCATCACCTCATCATCATCACCTCATCATCATCACCTCATCATCAACACCTCATCATCATCATCTCATCATCATCACCATAATCATCTCATCATCGTCTTATATATGCCATGTATCATAAGAACTTCTGCTTGACTAGTCAACACATCAAGGCGGTAGAATGTTTTTATCATAACATTCATTTCTTATAAAATTGTTTTGGGGTAACCCTATGGGAGGCCGGAAATTCATGAAAAACGCTTACAAAATGAATGAAAGCGACAGCAAATGTGTTATGCCGTTTTATCTTATATTGATACGTCATGAGGTATCAGCAAATTATGGGCTGGACAACTCTGAACATCAGGCAATGTAAACACGCCACCGGTGTCGACTATCGAGCTTATGCCAACTCACATGCTTAGATAAAGATTGCATTCATATTGCGATGAGGATTGATCCACTTGTTTGTATTTAGCATGTAAGCTTATATCGTACATGTACCGAGACGAGTAGGCTACTGTTTTCTGTAGTCTCATAAAATTTGAATTTTAGATCGGAAAGCGAATCTATTCATGGATTTCAGCAATGTTCCCGTCTAATTATGGCTAATTCCTGTGGTAGGTGTAGGTAACGTGTGTTACTAACCCTATCCACGTTTTTACATTGCCAGATAAAGTATTGGACAACCGCGAGTTCGACCCATAGTCATAAAAGCGGATACACCGACACAATTCTATTTCTAACGCGGAATCGTTACTGTGAATCTAACGAGGAAAGCTTGTTTAGAATAGAGGTTATTTCTGCCGATAAGTTTCTAGAAAAATCACCACGAGCGTTAATTATCACTATAAACGCGACAACGTCAGCTTTCACAAAAGTACATTTGATTCTATTTACATACTTCTACCACTTTCTTCTACTTTTTCTTTTTCTAATTTTTCGTCTACTTCTTTGTCCTCGTCGGCGTTTTGTCGTCATCTTCCTATTCTTATTTTTATTCTTATTATTCCTCCTTCTCCTCCCCATTCTTCCCCGCTTTCTCCTCCTTCTCCTCCTTATCTCTTTGCTTCTTCTCCTCGTCGTCGTCGTTTTCTTTATCACCATCATCAACAACTTCAATTGGTCATTATCGTCATCGTCGTCGTCATCACCGTCATATATTTTTCTTTTTTATGTGACAATGAACCAAAGCTTACGGAACGTGAAGCTACAATCCGGTAGTATCGCTCCCGCCGACGTTTGCGGCTTCGTTGCGGGCACATGCCGATTACAACACCGTCTCGATTTCGTAGGCGTCTAAGTTCGGCACAGGCACGTAGCGGCGACCGTCTCTGTATTTCCTAACACTCGGCGAGCGCTCCCGCGCGCGCTCGTCCTCCTCCGCGTGCGAATAAGGCTGTCTATACGATGGCTGCTCCGCCACCTCGCCCAGTAGCGTCCTATCGCACCGATGAGCGTACGGTACGTCCGCGGGGGAGTCCGCGGCCGTCCGCTGCGAACAGTAAGACATCGCTGCCGGATCTCCCGGGTAGCTGGGCGGCATCTCGCCGCGGTGGTAGGCGTCGGCGGCCTCCTGGAAGCTCTGGTGTGAGTTGTGTGACAGGTAGCTGAGCGGGGACAGGCCGCCCGGACTCGCCAGTAGGTCGGCGCCGCTGACATTGCTGCTCGTGCAGGGACTCGCCCGCGGGTTGTATGTCACCGACAGCAGCTTCTCCTCTGGTGCTGTAGGCGTCATCATGTCGACACTGTTGTTGATCAGCTCGTTCGAAGAGCCGCCGTAGACGGACTTCTTTTTCCTGGTGGTAGAGATAGATGGCGTTAGTGCTGCTGCTGCTGCTGCGGCGGCGGCCATTGTCAAATATCGCTAATATATCGGCGTAGATGTGTACTTTCGTCAAACCATTGAGCTGTGTATCATAACATATATTATAATGTAACATAATACGATGTTATTATGTACAGCTCAGTGCGTCAACCTCGTAATTTTATGGAAAATATTCATTAGGCCTAAAGTTAATCTCTTTATAACGAAGAATTAAGGGAAAGAGGTTAAGGTTGTTGCAATAGATAAATTGATTTGCTATTTGTAAATAATGCTGTTAACTCCGCGCCACAGGAAACATTTTGTTTTCTAATCCATGGAATCAAGATTGGCATAAATTTAGGACATCGAATATAGGCCTATATCTATTAGTGAACAACGTCTTTATCTCAATTTGCTAACGGTCCGTTTCGCTGGTTTTCTGCACATAACATAATTTATAATAGAAAATGGTTGAATAAGGACTTGTTTCAAACCCTGGCCAAGACCGAGGGTGGTATCCGTCACCGCCCTCTGATTGTATAATATGCAAGATAACGTGAATGAATTCACACATCCGGTGCTGGTTCCCTGCTGCATGTGTCATGTCTTCTTAATTAGACAGTTTAACTGTGATCAGCGTCATATGATCACGGGTAGAAGCTGATAGATATAGAGCACAAATATCTCAAGATGGCAACTCGGTCGCTCAATTAAAAAAACGAACGTAAACATTTGAATAATTATAGATTGCATTGGACAAATATGCGCGTAATTTAAAGACCGTGGAAGACAATCGTATACGAACTCTGGCGCCGTCAAAGACCGTGGCAGACAATCGTATACAATCTTTGGTTGCATCAAAGACTGTGGAAGACAATGGTATACGATCTCTGGTTGCGTCAAAGACCGTGAAAGACAATCGTATACGATCTCTGGCGCCGCCAAAGACCGTGGAAGACAATCGTATACGATCTCTGGTTGCGTCAAAGACCGTGGAAGACAATCGTATATATGATCTCTGGTTGCGCTAAAGACCGTGGAAGACAATCGTATACGATCTCTGGTTGCTTCAGAGACCGTATAAAATTATCGTATACGATCTATAGCCACGTCAAAGACCGTGTATGATTATCGTATACGGTCTATGGTCGCGTCAAAAACCATATGCGATGGTCTCATACAATTCTCGGTCGTGTAAGATGGTCTTTTACGATACTCAGTCGCGTGAGTGAAGGTAAATATTTGCTTTCAGGATGCTGCGCAGGTGCGTGTGCGTGCATGCTCACTTGTAGCTCTAGTAACCTAGCCCTAGTTGCCACAGGCAACTGTCCTGTTGCGTGTCTTGTTCCTGTGCTGTCCTGTCCTCGGGCCCGTTGTCAAAAACAATTAAAATTAGTCTTAACATTAGTCTTAACATTAACAATGTCTCCTAGCTCGTCGACATGACTTTGTTTCGTATTGTTATGAGGAAATCTGCTACGATTTTTCATTCTCGTAACTTCGCAGCGTTTCTGTCAACGGTCTAAGAGGAAAAGTTAATGTTAAGACTAATGTTAAGACTAATTTTGTTTCTGACAACGGGTCCCTGGTCCCAGGGGCGTAAATCCGTACCGAGGAGTGGGGAGGGATGATCGGCGATAGCCGGGGGCGAAATTAACCTTGGCTGCCGCAGGCAGGCCCGCGTGACGTAGGCATGGCTTAAAATTTTGAAATATTTAAGCCATTTTCCTGCAATCTATTCTCATGTCTGATGACACTATCTCAACCCTAGACTCAACTCTACAAGTTAGGATTCAAAACATTTTTCATGACTTTTCAGAGAGCGTGTATTAAAACACAGGTAAGAATTGCAATTTTTCACAATTTCACGTGTTTTTGTATATTCTATTACTTTTTGGCTATTCTTTTTTTTCTCTCTTTTTTTTTTGAATCTCAGGAGGGGATATTTGTACAGGCCATCCCCCCTCCTTCAAGAGCGGGGGGATGCATCCCCCTATCCCCCCCGGGATTTACGCCCCTGTCTGGTCCTGTAGACAACTATATCCACAGGCAACTGTCCAGGCAACAACGCAACAGGCCTGTGGCAACTGTGGCTATAGTACTAGAGCTAGCTCACTTGTTGATCATATCCTCGAGGTACTTAATCTTGATGCGTGTCATGCTCAGCTCCTGACGCAGGTGACCCATCTGCTGGTCGCACACCGGGTTGCGACAGCGGTAGTGACGCATCACGTCCTGCGCCTCGAGCACGGCGTTGCTAAAGCTCAGCGATTTACCCATGCTCTGTAAGTAACAACGCGGCGGCACTGTCTGTTAGCTACACGGGCCACCACCACCATTACCAGCACCACCATCATCATCACCACCACCAGCAGCAGCAGCACCGCCGCCGCCGCCGCCGCCGCATAGCGGCGTGCAGAAGCTGTGCTGTGTGCACGCACGCGGCATGCCGGGGTACGTTGCGTACGTATAGCGGGGGGTTGGGCAGTTACTACAGCATGCTCAGTGTTTCCTCGCGCGATCTCGTGTGGTGGCAGCCAGTCTACCTCTCAGCAGCAGCCTGGTAGCTGTGGGCGTCGTGGCTGTGCCACATGCTGTGTCATCCGCACATCCTCGCGTGTAATGGTCGCGTAGAGGAATTACCTGACAGCAGCAGCACCGGTGGCATTGTGTAAGGAATCACCTTGATGAGATGACAGAGATGTGGCTCCATGCTCGAAAGCATATCGGCAAATATCCTACCAACTATCAAAGCGGCCGCAATGCTATGCCCTAGAGTTGGAAGCCAATGCTAACTATCGGGTATAACGGCAGACATTGCCATGCTGGGCAGATATACAGTGGCAACCTGTCAGCTCACATTCGTCCACGTGCGACACCGTCCCCATGCAAGACTCGCTCACAGAATTCACAATCAGTGTTAGCTGACAGGTGGTCACTGGCCTGCGGATCAAGCCTACCTCAGGACCCAGTGATACATTAGCGGCAGCATCACCATCACCATAACCGTGATTTTAACTCCCATCTCTATCCTTTACCCTGACCCTTACTGTGACCCCTTATCCCTAACCATAACCATAAATTAACTGACGCTCTTAACCCCTAATCCTAACTCTAATCTCTTTTCTTAATCCTAATCGGACCATGTGTATGCGGGATCCTGACGAAGACTTGACCCCCGACGGCAGTCGCTCTATGTCTGTTAGTGCGTTGCAGAATTACAGTGACACTCTGATGCCTAATATATAACTGCGTGCAGTGACTTACCCATGCTCTGCAAGCCGACACCAACACTGTTAGCTAAAAAGTAACCACTGACTTTAATCAAATCCATGCTTTTCGTGGACTGACAAAAAATACTGCGTCTGGTTGAACGAGTGAACGCAGTCATGCTTACACACATATAAGTATAACTTATGCTAATGCACAACGAGACAGCAGCTGCCGGACGTAATTGTCATATTCAATCCTATCTTGTTGTCGCGATAATGCGTCATAAAACCATTCAAGACACCTGGTCTTACGCCCCTTAATAGCAGCTATTAGTTAGCGTTCGTTCGACGAAAACAATTTACTTCGAAGGAAAATGTGTTAGAACGACTGGTGACGTCATAGTGCGTCGCAGACGTGCATCATGGCTGGTCCCGCCGTGTATACTTACAATGCTTACGAGGCCGCATATGCCGCACTTGTCCACCTTCTTCACGTGCTGACGCACATAGTTGAAGTAGCAATGTTCTAGGATGAGAAGCACCCAGGCGAACACAATGCCTGCCCAGCGACGACAACAAAAACTCAATCAGCACAGACGAATAAACGCCACAGCATCTTGTATAGAGATGGCAGGAGGTAGTGGGTAGTAAGTAGTAGTAGTAGTAGGAAGTAATAGTAGGGCGGTAGGTAAATATAAGAATATTTCATAGCTTATATAGATTATATAGGTTCTACTGATTATAAAGGCTGGAGAGACATTGCGGATAACTGTCAATGGAAATGGGTTTATGGTTCTGAGTGAATTGTCGACTCTTAATCGTAGACGGCTCCAGTCCGGATTTAAGCACTTGATGACACGCCAAGGACAAATGCGTGGTCGCATTTATGGTCACGATTTATCAGGTTGTAAGAACACAAAACATGGCTGTTAGAAACGACTGATCTACGTGCACATGCGTGCGTTAAAAAGGGCAAACCCCCGCAGGCTTTACAATTATTCTGCTTCTTTCTATAATGTATTACACATTATTTCTTACTCACTGTTGCCGCCGAACATTCGGTTATTTTTATCGCGCGTTTTTGTCAATTGGTATCATCAAATGCTGATTGGATCTTGAATTAAGCCGACTTTGAGCCAATTAAGATTTCATGAGTTACTGAATCCCAGATAAAGGGTCTAGGATGTGTATACCTATAAGCAGTAGGATGAAAGCGCTGGCGAAATTCTTGATCTCCAAGGAGTTGCTTGAGGACTCAGCCGTTTGTTCCTTTGGGCGGCAGTCGGCCATGAACCAGAACCTTTCTAATCTCTCTAAATCGCCTATTTTATTCAACAGGGTATTGAATTCACGTGCGATTAAAGCACGATCTGTGGCCATGTACCCGTCCATCGACTGACAACGTATCAGCAGTCAGCACTAGTAGCGGGCAATCTCTAAATACACATCGCGTTGCCATCAAGTGAAGGTCATTGAACGTTGCAGACAATGTTGTTCCAAAGAATTTAAACACAATTTGTTCAGATTTCTCTCTAATCTTTATTTATGTCTATTAGGCTTGTATGCTTACCACTTTCTCTGTATTTGAGAATTTGGTGGCTGATTTTGTCTTTAAATTTAGATTTCTGTGGGAACCCGATTCCGTACCCAGTCATTGCGAACCAAGAACCCGTCTGTCAAACAAAACAAATATAGAATACGATTTACGTTCTCCACTGATCACTGTTAGATTAAGCTAGGTGGTCCTCCGGGATTTGTTTCCAGTAGCAATCCGAAAATCAATAGATGAAAACAAGTGCAAAAAATACAGAGCAGTCACGTAGCAGAATTTCAAACCTCCGATTTTAGTGGTGAACAATACGTAAAATGAGGGGTTTGAAATTCTCATACGCGACTGCTTTGCATTTTTCCCGCTTGTTTTCTGTTATTGATTCTCGGGCGGCGAGTGGAAACAAAGCCTTTATGGCATAGCGCTAAAATGCGCGGGTGGACACTACTGAGCAACGTATCAACGCTCTCCCCCTCTGGTGGTTGTAGCCACCCCCTATTGTCACATTGATTGATCTGCCACTACCCAGCATCGACGCTTGTTGGCTTGAATAAAGTTTACGGAAAACTTAAATCTTATTACGGAGCCAATATTTCAGTTTTCGCAGATGTAAAAATTAAGCTACATATGACGGAAGCAGCATCTATGAACTATTACACACGAAGATAGTGTTCATACCTGGAGAAGTTTGCAGTCATTATCCTGACCAGCGTGATATTCCAGCACCTTAGCGTCATAAATGAGAGCATCTAAGTCTCTGCGTGAGAATAACAAAATGTGACATATTTAGCAGACGAAATTATAGTTTTGTATGCGTAGAAAGGGAGAGAGGAGTGAGCGAGAGAGCGTACAGAAGAAAGGGAGCGAGCACGCACGCGAGAGAGAGCGAGAGAGAGAGAGGAGAGAAATAGAGAGAGAGAGAAAGAGAGAGAGATGAGAGCAGAGATGAGAAAAAGAGAGAGAGCAGAGAGGACAGAGAGAGAGAGAGAGAGACAGAGAGAGAGAGACGAGGAGAGAGAGACCGAGAAGAGAGCAGAGAGAGCACACGACGAGAGAGAGAGAGAGGGGAGATATGGAAAATGAGTGGATGTGGAGGAAAACTTGGTGATGCACCCCATATACTCACCCATTCTTTAATTTTTTCATGCCTTCGGCTACACTGGCAACGTTGTACTGTTTCATGTATCGCCATGTGTCCCAGTAGTTTCTCCGTATGTGTTCCTCTACGTGCCCTTGTGGTACCGTACCAAACTTGAGCGGGTATTGATATTTCTGCGGGAATTGTAACTAAAAACAGACAGTAGCGTGCTTTAATCCGAGTATCGTTATAGTTTGGCAAGCTTTTGACTGTTATTGGTCTACTCTAACTCCCCTTCCAAGATAGATTACCTTATAAGTTTCCATCATTCCTAAATAGTAGGTAACAAACTGCTATGTGATAGTTTCACTAAGTTTCGCTTATTGATATTATTGAATAGGTTTCATTTATTCCTAAATTAAAGTTGACTATATTAAATTTACTCCTATGTGATAATTCAATAAGATGCCTTCGCTCCAGGATAGCTTAAAATATAATACGTAGTTAAGTTTAATAGCTAACTAAATTACTGTGATCTATTTATAATACCAAAATCAGTGGCTCATATTCTTATACCGTAGTTAACTAAGTTTACCTCGTTCATATGCAATAATTGGCTATACTAACCGTTAGTTCAGAGTAACTCAGTTTAAGGCTAAACTCTTAATAATTAAACAACTTAATTAATTAACTCGATAAAACGTCCACTCGGTAATTATCTACGAGCTTTCATCGAAACAACGTGTTGAGCAGAAGTAAGAAGCGCATACTCTCGCGTCTTCGAAGCCTGACAGTTGTATGGCCTCGTCCTTGGCTATCATGAACTTGACGAGGTTGGCTGTATAGCTGGCGAGGAAGAAGAGGGAAAACAACGCCCACACGTTGGCGATGGCGCGGCTCACGTATCCGCGAGGCTGATCAAAGTTAGTCGAGCCTCCGAACAGGATCGTGTACATCACCCAGAGCGCCCGAAACAACGAGAAACGATGTCCTGCAATGACACAGTAGTATCATGTTATATATATATATATATATATATATATATATATGAAAGCAGGGAGAAACAGTGCCCTGCATGATATGGCAGAGTCGTAATATGTTATATATATGGGAAAGCAGAGAGAAACGGTGCCCTACAATGACGGGGTTGTAACATATGTTATATAATGTGAAAGCAGGGAGAAACGGTGTCCTGCTACCACACGGTCGTAACATGATATATATGTGAAAGCAGAGAGAAACGATGCCCCGCTATCTATCGCACGGTCGTAATATGATATATATGTGAAAGCAGAGGGAAACGATAAACTTGCGAAAAGCAGCAAGCTGTCTCTAACAGACCGTATAGTAGCCTATCAACTGTACATCTGTCACGCTCACGCAGTTCTCTGTATGCGCCTATGGCAAGCCATTTGTATCATAATTCGAGAAACCACGGTTCCTCGCACGAAACCAGGTTTCGTGCTCACAAAACCTAGTTTCTTGCTCAAGAAACCAGGGTTCTTGCCATGAAACTAGGTTTCGTGGGAGCACGAGACGCTGGCTTTTGCTAGCCGCGTATAACCGGCATTATAGCGATGTAATATTAAGTTTTCTTGAACAGAAACTTATTTTGGAAGCAAGAACCTAAGGTTTCGAGCAAGAAAACCGCCACCTTTCAACCGCGACCATTGTAATCATAATTCGAGAACCTACGTTCTCGGCACGAACCAGGTTTCGTGGCGTCAGCAAACCATAGTTTCTTGCCACTGAAACTTAGTTTCATGGCATGAAAGCCTGGTTTCTCTAAGCCGCTATATGTACCGCAGTTTATGAGGCTGGAATCTAGTTTGCTTGAGCAAGAAATATAGATCTCCAGCTTATAACGCGGTTATTAAGTGCGCCTATAGAACCCTGGGTTTCTCGAGCAAGAAAACTAGGTTTTTGTGAGCGGACGAAAGCCTGGTTTCGGTGCGAGAACCGTGGTTTTCTCGAAGAATTATGATACAAATGGCAGTGCCATATGGCGCCCACGTCTCCCTTCCATGTATCGCACATGTGTAACATTTCACGCTGCGTTGCAGCCTACGTAAGTAGGCCCTACTTTATTGCTTTATACATCGTTTTGGATCAATCAGCATACCTGTGCGCGCGTCAGCATCGAGATTCTGGGTCTTTAAATTGACTACGTCACGAATCTTCTATGGTGTATATTTGTAACATTTGTGTAGCAATTTTTTTACATGAAAAGTAAGTACTAACTAGGCTAAATGTTATTCTCAAATCCATTTAACTTGTTTCTCATTAGTTAGAAAATCCAAAAAAACCTGGCAATTTGATATTATTGCTATGGGCTATGTATAGAGTCACGAGTGTCGTTCACATCGGCAGCAATAGCAAAATAGGAAGTATATTGAGCATATTTAACATAAAAATATAACAGAATCACTTACATCTTGTGAAAAGGTGACATGATTTTTTCACTAACATTTCTATTTTACTGTGACGTAATCACTTAATAGAGCCCCTAAAATGTCGAATAAAAATGCGAACGCAAATATGATTTTTACCGTTGATTCGTCCAGCGTTGGGTTTTTGGCGCTGCAACGGTGTTAAAGAAAGTCATAACTATAGGAGTGGTGCGTCGCTTTGCCAATTGAATTTAGGCTGGCGTATTAAATTGCTCAGCACCAGTCTTACATAACGAGTACCGGATATTCGCCAGATAATTGCGCGATGAACAGTTTCACATTTCAGATGAATGTTTGTGTTTTACGTATACGTTTGTAGACTTAACTAGGTGAAAAGTATGATCTCAGAATGTCTAGTAGTTTGATGTGGTCCTCTGAAACGCAAAGTTGCGGGTGTCACCATAGTCGTTTGCCAGCATACTAAAAAAAATTCGGTGCAGGCTTCCCTCGCAGGTCGTTAACGCAGGCAGTATGGTTTTACCGAACTTATAATAGCCGCCATGGATTGCGGCCTATAATAATGTGATCAAACGCAAGCATTTTGACGACGTTCCCTACGTGTGAACGTTGAGTGAGTGCTTTCTTGCCTGTGAGCATGTGTGCGTGCGTACGTTGCGGGTGTATGCGCGCGTGTGCTTGCATGCGTACGTGCGTGCGTGCGTGCATTGCGTGTGTGTGTGTGTGTGCGAGACATTGCGTGTGTGCGTTTGTGAGTGCGCCTGTGTGTGTCTGTGTGTTTGTGCGGGCGCACATGCGTTCCTGCGTGCGTGTGTGTGCGCGCGTGTGTATGGCTGTGAGTGCGTGCGTGCGTACCTGGAGGCGCCCGCTTCCGCATGTTAAATCCGTACGGTGAGAGCCACTCGAAGAAGAAGAGGAAGAATGCGACGCCGTTGATACAGACGAGTAGAATCATCGCCCAGGACGTGTAGTCAAATGGCTCTGTTGCAGAGACAGGGAAACTGTGATGTAAACTGCACACACACCACACACACACACACACACACACACACACACACACACACACACACACACGACACACACAGCACACATACACGCACGTACGCGCGGCACGGCCAACAGCACACACACACACAGCACCACACACACATCACATACACACATACACACATATAGCATACACAGCCATCACAGTACGCACACACACACACTACAACACCACACACACACACACGACACACACACACACACACAACACAACACGCACGTACGCGGCGCACGCACCAACACACACATCACACACATCACACACACATCACATACACACATACACACATATACATCACACAGCATGCACGTACGCACACACACACAACACACACACACAACCCACACGACAACACCACACACACACACACACACACACACATGCACACACACACACACACACACACACACACACACAGCAGCCACGCCAACTGCTAACGCACACACGCAAGCACGTACACACATCACACCACACCCAGCGCGCAGCCGCGGCACGCACGCCGCACACATACAACACCACACACACCCCACAACCTGTTCCTTTGCAGCAGCATTATCAACTCACGTAAAGATGGCCTGTCGTTTGAGATGCTGCCCTCCGCGAGCGCGCACCACGTATGCCGATATGCCTCCGTGATCCATTCGAAGATTCGACGAGAATCAGACGACAGCGGCGAGCGTGACGGATTCACGCCAGCGCCGTCATCGCCATGTCGCCTTGTTATGCATGAGGTCGGCGACCGAAAGGGCCGTCCCAGCGTTCGCCGTTCTGTCAGATAAGATGTGCGAACCGCACAGGCGGCACACATTACAGTATTATAGTGTGTGTGTGTGTGGTGTGTGCCGTGTGTGTGCTGGTATGTGTGTGTGGGCGTGCGTGCGTGCGTGGCGTGGCGTGCGTGGCGTGCGTGCGTTGCGTGCGTGCGTGCGGTGCTGTGCGTGCGTGCGTGCGTCTGTGCGTGCGTGTGTGTGTCTGTGTTGTGTGGTTGTGTGTGTGTGTGTGGTGTGTGTGTGTGTGTGTGTGTTTGTGTGTGTGTGTGTGTGTGTTGTGTGTGTGTGGT
Source organism: Priapulus caudatus (assembly GCF_000485595.1). Taxonomy (NCBI): domain Eukaryota; kingdom Metazoa; phylum Priapulida; class Priapulimorpha; order Priapulimorphida; family Priapulidae; genus Priapulus; species Priapulus caudatus. Next base: position 190,562 of record NW_014577777.1, on the reverse strand, counting down.
GTGTGAGTCGTGCTCATACAGACACATGCAACACCGCGGGACAAGGCGAACCTAACATACCAGGAGCAATATACTCTTACCATATGTATATATATATATGTGTGTGTATATGTGTGTGTCGCTGTGCGCGTGCGTGCGTGCGTGCGTGCGGCGCGCCCGCGCTGTGTGTGTGTGTGTGTGTGTGTTGTGTATGTGATGTGTTGTGTGTGTGTGCTGTGTGTGTGTTGTGTGGTGTGGTGTGTGTGTGTGCTGTGCCTTGCCGTGTGCGTGCGTGCGTGGCGTGCGTTAGTCGTGGTGTAATCAGTGATGTGGTTTTGTCACCCTGCGCTAGAGTAAATTCTTGAAGATGATGGACAACGACGACGACGACGAGGACGTCGATGACGACGACGACGGACGACGATGATAATTATGATGATATATATAGAGGGTCAAAGAACATTCTTTAACGTACGTTTGATTGCCGCCCGAATTTTCGCGTCTGCGACCTGATAGATGTCATAGCCCAACTGTTTCATGTCCCGTGAGAGAATGTCGAGTATGTCAATGCAGAACACAAGAAAACAACACTTATACACCGCTGCGTGTCGTTTCGCCCTCTGTGCAGTAAAGGTATATCACGTTGTCAAATTCCTCATCACTCAGAATCATGAAAAGAACAGTGCCATGTGGTGCAGAAAAAACCCAACATAACATCGTTGTCAATATGAGCCGCAGTGGCATACGTTTCAGAATGTATATTTTTAGTATTAATAATCGACGTTCCATACATTGTCTGCCTGTTATAACTAACTTACTTAACTTCGCTTAGTCTTAAAAAAATAACGCAATTATTTGTTATTATTAACAAGATACGCACAACAATCAATAACAACAACATCTAACAGCGACACGTTAACAATAAACAGGCAATAGCAGCAGCGGACGCCGGGCGGTGGCAACAAAAGGCAAAGCACCAGCAGCAAGCGAGAGGTGTAGTCGTAGGCAGGCAGCAGAAGCAGCACGTCAACGCATAAAACGCCACAGATACAACAGCAACGACAACGACAAAAACAATCAATAAACAACAACACAAGGAACGACGATGATTGCGACTAACAACACTACGACGACGACTGACAACAACAACGACGACCGACCGAAAACAGATCAACGAGATAACGATGGACGGACGACACCATCGACAACGAGACGACACGCCACCGACGAACGACGACGACGCCGCGACGACGACGAAAGACGACCATCGACGACGACGACCACGACGACGATGGCGACAACTACAACGACGACTACGTACGGCACAACAACTAGACATTAACAACAGGGATCATCTTACGTATATACCTATACTCAGCAGCCAGCAGCAGCAACAGCAGCAGCAGCAGCAGCCGCCGCGCTTTCATGCGTGCCTGACAAACGTCTGCAGCAGCATCAGCAGCAGTAGCAGCAGCAGCCGCAACAGCAGCAACAGCAGTACTAGTAGTAGTAGTAGTTAATAGTAGTAGTAGTAGTAGTATAGTAGTAGTAGTAGTAAGTATCAGTAGTATAGTAGAGTAGTAGTAGTAATAGTAGTAGTAGTAGTAGTAGTAGATAGTAGTAGTAAATATAGTAGTAGTAGTAGTAGTAGTAGTAGTAGTAGTAGTAGTAGTATAGTAGTAGTAACCCCAGCAGCAGCAGCAGCAGCAGCCGCACCTTCACGTGTGCCTGACAAACGTCAGCAGCAGCAACCGCAGAAGCAGCAGCATCAGTAGCAGCAGCAACAGCATCAGCAGCATCAACAGCCGCACCTTCATGCGTGCCTGACAAACGTCAACAGCAGCAGTAGCAGCAGTAGCAGCAATAGCAGCCGCAGCAGCAGCAGCAGCAGCATCTTACAGCAGTATACCTGATTGGCGAGCGGCACTTCACGCCTCGGCTGCATCCTCCAGTCTCAACGTCGACATCTTTCGTGATGACAAACGGACTTTCCTCCAACGTGACGACGGTAAGGTTGAATCGCTCGGGAACGCCTTTGGGCGGCGAGCGCGACTTTCCCGGCCACGTTATATCATCGATCTGCAGAGTCCCGATATTTTCCCGCTGCCATATGCCCACCTGCAAGAAGGATATCCATGTTCACGTTAGAAACCTACAACTTACAACTTATAACCTAGAGCTTACAACCCACTTTAGGAGATGTTAGGTTAAAGTTTCCGCACATGGCCCATTAACTGTCTTACATGTCCTCACGATTAAACAACCCCGTTAGCATCTCCAATCGCTTTTAGTGTAAAATGAAACGCTAGATGGCGCTGGTTTTACCAGGCAAAGCAATAGGTTATGCACATAGAACTAGAATAGAACTAGAATATAGAAATAGAACATAAAAATAGAAATAGAATACCTCTATTCTAGTTCTATGGTTATGCAGCGGGAGAATGAGTGCGAGTAACCTATTTCAGTCGTGTTAGAAAGAAAAAACCCCGGAAGGAAAATTCCAGTCGATGCATTTCAGTAGCATGGGCATATATGTTTACTTAGATAGTATAATATCAGGAGTGTATAATAGGGATATTATCCCTATTATACACTCCTGATAATATATACGCATTCATAGTCGTAGTAATTATCAGCAGGACTCCTCAACCAACGTTATTGCATTTCTTGTAGTTGTGCTCAAGTGGATACAGGGGATATAATCATTTTCATGTCATGCTATTGTAATTCTAATCTAAGGAATATCCCCTATCAAATAGATCACATAGGGTTACATCGATGTTTTTCTTGTAGGTACGATCAGGAGTGCATAATATAGTACCGATATATAGTATCTATAATATCTATAGTATCTATATATTGTATCTACTATATAGTACCTATGATATAGTATCTATATATATATATATATATATATATATATTATACACTCCGGTTACGATTCTAGTCTAGTGATATCTCGCTATCAAGGCGTTGGTCTATCAGTGCTTGGCACGATTACCTTGCGCCAGACGCGAATGTAGGCGCGCTTCGATTTGTCGAACCGCTCCTGAAGGTTAATGATCTCAAGACGAGAGTATTTATTATGGCCGCTGATATCGAAGCCGACTTTGTTGGTTGGAAGTGATGCGTATTCTTCTCTCCGCAGGTACCTATCAAACCAAACAGATTTGTCTTAAAAATCCAACCGATATATATACATATATATGCATATATACATATATATTATCATTAATATATATTTTTAAATTGTTATAAATCTAGCACACGCAACCGTAACCGTTGTCTGCTTGAATAATGGGAGATATAGGCACAGGCGCTTACTCATAGAATATAGGGCCCAGCTTCCAAGGTTTGACGTCCATCTTGCTGCCGGTGACGCAGGCCTGTTCCAGGTCGCTAACCAGCGATATGTTACCGTGCTTCGCTCGCATGTCATTGTAGAACTTATCGAACGCTCTCACGTAGATCCTGATGGCAAAGTTCATCACGTTCTTCAAGATTTCCGGCTTGATGCACGTGAGATCTCTGCAGTCGAAGTGAACGCCCATCGTACCTGCAAGAACGAGCAGTGGCGTGGAATAGTGAGGGCGCATCTCATTTTATTATTCCGTGTGTTAGTGAGGGGGCATCACATGTTATCATCCCCGCACGTTAGTGAGGGGGCATCTCATGTTATCATCCCCCGTACGTTAGTAAGGGGGGCATCTCATGTTATCATCCCCGTACGTTAGTGAGGGAGACAATTCATGTTATCATCTTCCGTACGTTAGTGAGGTGCATCTCATGTTATCATCCCCCGTACGCTAGTGAGGGGGCGTCTCATGTTATCACCCCCCGTACGTTAGTGAGGGGGACAATTCATGTTATCATCCTCCGTACGTTAGTGAGGTGCATCTCATGTTATCATCCCCCGTACGCTAGTGAGGGGGCGTCTCATGTTATTATCCCCCGTACGTTAGTGAGGGGCATCTCATGTTATCATCCCCCGTACGTTAGTGAGGGGGCATCTCATGTTATCATGCCCCATACGTTAGTGAGGGGGCATCTCATGTTATCACCCCCCGTACGTTAGTGAGGGGGACAATTCATGTTATCATCCCCGTATGTTAGTGAGGGGGCATCTCATGTTATCATCCCCCATACGTTAGTGAGGGGGCATCTCATGTTATCATCCCCAGTACATATACGACTTATTGAAGAAGTGACGAAGAGCTTTCGACTCGAATTGTTACGACTTCTTTACGATCTCTGATTTAAATGACGGGCTGAGGATCGGATTGAGATTTGATCAGGGTTAAGGGGTTGGGTTGTAGTTACAGGAGGGTATCGGTTAATGGTTATATTATGATGATTTACATACCGGGGTACAACAGAAGATGGCCGAGCTGTGGGTAGGTTATGGGTCGGTTTAAATTAGGGTTATGGTTAGGGTTAGGGTTAGGGTTATGGTTAGGGTTAGGGTTAGGGTTAGGGTTAGGGTTAGGGTTAGAATTAGGGTTAGGGTTAGGGTTAGGGTTAGAAGCAGGATTAGACGCTAGGATTAGATAGGAATGAAAGTCGGATTGAGCTTAACAGTAAAAAGGGAAGATGAGGATAGGTGTACATTAGCGCACCACGAGTCAGAGAGCCACTGACTACAGCACGTGTGCATCGGCTGCGTTTGATGATATTGTTAGTTATTCTTCTCATCTTCAACCCTTTGTTTTCCCCTCATCTGGATTGCATTCTACGGAGAAACTAATCTACAAGGCGACCAGTGAAAGAACGGCCAATCTGTGCGCACACGTGTGCTTTTACTAATGTTTCAGTCATTACAGCTAATCACTAAAAATGGGAAGAGATCAAATGCGATCCATATTGATTTCGCTTCTCGGGCTTTGTTTTATTCAATTGGAGAGATGTCTCGTTGTCTGCTGTGTTCTGTGATTCGCTTGAGGGCGCGTGCAACGATATCTCTCAATTACACGCTCTTTCACTAAAATCCCCGATTCTTTAAAAGACCCGCACAGAATAAAAATAATCCCTAATTGCGTATAGAAAAAGGTCCGAGAGAATAAAACCATATTGCTGCTGCATGATTTTGACCACCAGGTCCGAAGATAAATTCTATAAATAAAGATTTAGCGAAGCAAAATTTAGACGGCCGAGAAATATGGTAATGAGGAACTCTACTTTCATACCATAGAGATCGCAGCGCATCCAATCACACGCGCCTGCGTGCCGGCGCACACGTACGGAAATCGTGTATGTTTGTGTGTGTGTGTGTGTGTGTGTGTGTGTGTGTGTGTATATTTGTAACATTTGTGTAGCAATTTTTTTACATGAAAAGTAAGTACTAACAGGACTAAATGTATTCTCAAATTCAATTAATTGTTTCTCAATTATAGTTAAAAATCCAAAAAACCTGGGCAATTTTATATATTGCTATGGGCTATGTATGAGTCACGAGTGTTCGTTCACATCGAATCGAACAGAATAGCAAAATAGGAAGTATATTGCAGCAATTTAACCATAAAAAGTTAACAGAATCACTTACATTTTGTGAAAAAGTGGACATGATTTTTTCACTTTTACTATTTACTGTGACGTAATCACTTTAATAGAGCCCCTAAATGTCGAATAAAAGGCGAACGCAAATATATTTTTACCGCTGATTCGTCCAGCGTGGTTTTGGCGCGCACGGGTTAAATAAAGCATTAACTACTAGAGTGGTGCGTCGTCGTTGCAATTGATTTAGGCTGTGTAAGTTAAATTGCTCGGCACCAGTCTTACATAACAGTAGTGGTAATCGCAGATAATGCGCAGGAACAGTTTCACATTCAGATGAATGTTTATTTTTGTGTTTTACGTAACGTTTGTAAGCTTAACTAGGGTAAAAGTTATGATCTCAGGATTGATCTAGGTACTTTGATGTGGTCTCTGAAAGCGCAAAGTGACGGGTGTCACAGTCGTTTGCACATACTTAAACGAAAATCGTCAGGCTTCCCTCGCAGCGTCTGTAACGCAGCGCAGTATGTACGTATAAATACCGCCATGGATTGCGCCTATAATATGTGATCAAACCGCAAGCATTTTGACCGCTTCCTATATGTGAACGTGAGTGAGTGCTTTCTTGCCTGTGAGCATGTTAGAGTCATCAATGATCAATCATGATCATCGATCATCATTATCAATCATCATCATCGACGTCATATCAATCATCACATCATCATCGTCATTGTACTGCTGCTGTATCGAGCCTCAGTATTGTGTCAAACCGGGGAGCAAGCGATGAGCTCGTTCCGCGTCAGAGGGCGGACGGAGGCGGGGCGCATAGGTCCGGGGGAGAAGGTGAGGTTGGGGTCACCGAGGTCTGTGCATCGCGCGGGGGGGTGCTCAGGACGACGGGGGGCGGGGCGGTGGAGGGGCCGTGCTCACGCGCAGGCGCCAACATCACCCGGCCCTACACGTCATCATCTTCTGACCACTACATCACGGGCCTGGTCGTAGCCGCCAGCTGACGTCCGGCTCCCAGGTACCTGGAGGCCGGTGGGCGGCTCGCGGCTGCCAGCCCACTCAATCCAGCATCTAACAGGATACCGTGCTCATCGGCGATGGCAACGCTCGGACACACTCCGGATTCAATGTAAATTATAGGGTTTTAGGATTGGTATCTAACTCCTGATTGTAGTCCATTTATCACCGCGCTTTGCTGTCACTCGTACTGCTTTATCACGCTCAGCGCTCACCCTTCGCTCCGGCCCGGTGCGTCTCTGTGGCGCCGGCTCGGCTGTCGGCCCCGGCTCACTCTCCGGCATATCAGCATGCTCTTTCTCGCTTTCCCCCTCTCGTTCACTCCTCTCGCCTCACACTGTTCGGCCCCGCCGATGCTCCTCCCTTGTGTCTGTTTGCATCCTTATCGCCCATCGCACGCCTGTCGACCTGCCCTAGTCCTCTCGGCCTTGCTGCCTCGATCTCCGCTCCCTCCGATCGCGGGCGCCGCGGGACGCGCGTGCGCGACGATTCTCTCTCCGCTCTCGTCCCCTCCCACCTCGCTTCTCGTACCCGGTCTTTCTCTCTGTGCTTCGTGCTGTGCTCTCTCTCTCCTCATCTCTCTCTCTCTCTCTTACTCTCGTTGTCTGCGTTTCGCTATATAGGACTACCATCCTGGCCTCGTCATCCTCGTGGAACGCTTCTCGTTTCTCAGGCTCGGTTACGGTAGACCTTGATGGAGTGAGTATACCGGTATTAGCATTTTCTTAACCACTATAGAAAGGTAGGTTCTTCTCTTAGCCTGTTTTCCTCCGAGCATATCCGACTCTAGATATCCACAGGTTTACACCGTCGTGCAAAAGGCGCACGAACACATTGTGCAGGTCAGGATAATGTGAACACTCACGAACACATCTATAGAACGTTCCTATTCCATATTGTAATGTTAACATTGTTAGTACGTTGAAGCATTTCTGATCAACTAGAACGAACGAAATTCTAACGGAAGCGAAAGATCGCCAAATGAATTCGAACTATTACGTTTCAAACTATTTCAGATATGACCCCGAATCGCTCGTCTTAACAAATGGCTCCATCTATAGACGACCAGGCTCAGGCGGCCATGATGGAATTTTCTCAACCGTAAGGATGGAAACAGTTTAGCAATGTGTGATGACATCTATGGCCGCCTAACGGGCGACTGCTGTGTCAGCTGTGGCGCCGACAGGTGAACCGAACACAAGCATGCCGGACGACGTAAGCACATTATCTAACAACTGTAGTAACAAACAAGAGCTAATAATCGCATTCACAAAGGTATTATTAGCTCTTCGTAATGTTCATAGGTCTATGTCCCCCAGGGTACTGCCGGAACATACCCTGGTAACTACCTGATATGGTTATGTTATGGTTAAGCGGTTTTACGGGTTCGGGTGTTTAGGTTATACGGTTAGGGTTAGGGTTAGGGCAGTGAGGCGTAGGCGACTCCATAGACCTCGTTAGTGGATGTAAGGCGAGGTTACGGTCCGAAATATTAGATAGTACCGAAAGGGTAGCGTTCCGTATACCGGACCGTACCTAGGGGTACGTTCCGCAGTACCCACTGGCAAGATATAGACCTCTCAGCCTGGTGGTAAATAGCCATACGCCAGTAAAGCCGAATAGAATGGCATGGTTCTGCTGCGTAGTCATCGCATTCTGGCCAGAAACTCACATGATCACTAACGCAGAGAACGTGCGCAATCGTTCTGACAATGACTCTTAGGGAATTATTCTAATTATGAACAACACGTCAAATAAAACGATGATGACACCCCAACAAAGACAAACAAAGCAACGAACAGCAGGCAGCAGCAACAACAACAACAACAACAAAACAACAGCATTCAGCAGCAACCCGGTCTGGCGCGCCGGCCGGCGGTTTGCTGCGCAAAAACAAACAACAATATCTACTACTGCTGCGCTTACTCGCTACTGCTGCTTTGCTCGCTGTTACCGTTGCTGGCTCTAGCTACTGACTGCTGCTACGGCTACTACTGTAACCTGCCTGAGCTCAGCACTTGTTGTTGTTTGCGCTGCTGCCTACAAAACAACAACAACAACAAATAATAATAATAATAAT